>NW_006160173.1:1736309-1801327 GCF_000334495.1 Tupaia belangeri chinensis
GACAGAGAAATAGAGACAGGATTGTGGCGTGACCATGCCCCATGAGGGGTGCTTTCTCTCTCTCTCTCTGGTCAGTGTGTGTGCCTTCTAGCAATTAAAATGATAAAAAAATGGCTCACAACACTAACTTCCTACTTCTAAGATATCTTGGATCATTTTAAAAGTGGCTCTAGGTTCTGTAGAGCTGATTTAGCATGGCCCTATCTGTTGCGTACTGAGTCAGAGAGCATTTCACTCATACCTTGGGACTGTCTTCTCAGGATCACTATGTTCTAGGTGACAGAAAGACAATAAAAAGACATATGGCCTAATAACCCTCAATTTCACGTTCTTTTTCTTTTGAGGCCAAATCAATGCAAACCATCTGTTTCAAGTTGAAAATGAACTTTTAAAATTTGCTGCTTTTTGATATTTCTTCAGTTTACGTTTTTATCTTTTGAGTTTTCTCTTAGTTTTTACTTTTAAAATGTTCAAAGTCACACTAAAATCATTCCCTAAGCTGTCTTTCTGTTGTGTTGTAATCAATGATATCATTTACAGGCAAAATAATGATCTTCCATGTGACGCTTGGGTTCCTAAGACAAAACAAGCATCATCCTCATCTATCCATAATCCACCTCTTTAAGTGCCTTAGGTCTCGGGTCAGTCTTTTGTGCCTGTACTTTGCACATTTTTGCTTTCTTATTATAATTCCTTCAAGAATTTTACTCCTAATTCACTCAATTGATTTATTGGTCTGAGATGAAATCTTTTAAAAGATGATCAGATCTATTGACATATCTAGTAGTGAAATTCATGATAAGTTCTTTATATAACAGTCTAGTTTCAGCAATTACCTGAGCATTTAGTTACATTAAGAATCAAAGGATTTTTATTTTACTTAAAGTCTCTAACTCCTAGTTTGTCACCATATCCATCTAAAGAGAAAAATTAAATATAGAACATACACTAGATGGATGTCATACATTCTGAGTATTTCATGTTTGGTATCTCGATAAAGAATTAGTTTTTGATACGAGGTCACAGACACTTTGCCTAAAAGTTTAGACCATTAATTTTATCTTGTTAGATGTCCTTTTAAACTTCACAGCTAATATGTATGTGATCATGTTATTAAGATTCTGCCTTATATTCCAGTTAGTCTTTGGTATCAATGTTTTCAATCTACGAAGCTGGCTCTTTGTGGTAAGAAAAGGCTGAATAATTCCTGGTTCTCCACTTGCCTTCATGTAAACCCAGCAAACAGAACAAATTCAAATATCTGGTCTCTTCTTTTTGTCCAGGGACATAAACAGTCCCCTGTTAATCAGATCAAATTAATCTTTTGGTTGCAACTCATTCTATACATATCTCTAAATATGGCTAAAGGGAGAGAAAAAATAAAATTTCATAACTAAACACGAGCTCCTTCTAAGTGTTCCTATCTCAAATACGAATTTTATGAAAACATTTAAATGAAGCATATGTTTCTTCGATGAGTATGAACATGAAAATATTAATGAAAATAATCATTATCATGTCTGACCTATGGATTCAAACTTTCTCATTTATGTTTTTCAATTTTCCATTTTAGACTGGGGAAGGTTAATTGCTGTTATCCTTTCATGTTTCTTGTTACACAATCACTCTGATTGAAACACCATATGAAGCTTTAGAACTTAGCAGTGTCCGGTTAAAAGTCAATGTCATCTAAAGAGATGAATGATTAGCAGTTGGTCTTGAACAAAATAGCTTATTGGATGGAAAATAGTTCACAGTGATTTCAAACTCTCGTCTGAATATTGCTCTATGTAAAAACACTGTGTAACTTCCTTGTTTTTTATTTTTATTTTTTGGCTTGCTTTGTTTTGTAACAATCATGGGTTTGCTTTTATATATTTAAAATATTTATTTCCAAACACCAGTATAGGCTTTACTATACTAATAGTTGACAAAACAAAATGTTATGGAAGTGCTTATTATCAAAATGTTTTATTATGTTTAGAACACAGAATAATTTGTTGGAATAGGAAAACATCAAGACAGAAATGATGTAGTATGATTTAGTCATAGGTTGTGTACAAGAAGGGATTTCCAGAATTCTCCAGCGTATTTCCATCCATCATAAGAGAATTACTTCAGATCATCATGCTTTGTAATGGCAGAACCGAAATAATAACCATCTTTCCTGCCTCTGCCTCTAACCTGTCATGCCCTGGTGTCAAAATTTAAATGCACATATACTAACTCAGTCATTTCCAGACTTTGAAGTTTCATATATCTGTTAAATTAAAAATAAAATCTGAAAACTTGATATAGGATTTTCAGAGTTTTATTACATCAAAGACAAAATCCAAATATCAAATGAAACAATTGAAAGAAAAAAGAAACAACCATCTTCTACTGATAATTCTGTAATAGTTTTATTTTAAATTAAATTTATTTATGATTATTATGCTTTAATTTGCTATAGGGCATGTGTGCTCATGAGAAGGAGAGAGAAAGTGAGAAAGCAAGGCAACAGGTCCAGGACATGAACTGCAGTGGCCATGTGAGAATCTAGCTCCTTAACCACCACCCCACCTATTGGCCCCAAGAAATGTTTTATTAATTAAAAAAAATAGGGAACACTTAATAATAAGTTAAATAAATGTCTTTACATGTAATATATAGTATTATAACATATACCTTATAAATGTATCCTTGTTTTCTTCATATGTGTGGACCAAAGAATATATCGACACCTGTCAACATTTACATTAAAATTTGAGAATTGCTCTTCTAGGCCATCTAGCCCTCACCTAGTGAGGAAGGCTGAGCAAGTATCCACATTTTATAGATGGGGAAAATTTATGCCATGAACTATCCAAGTCATATGTCTAGAAAATGGCAGAACTCGTTATAGAAATGGCATATTTTAAGCTAAAAATCTAGCATTCTTTCTACTGTACCAAACAGCTTCAGAAAAAGTTAAGAAAATGACTTTTTCACTTGGAGAATAAAATTCCTTAAATATAGTAAAAATATAACATGAAAATACCAGTGTACATAAAATCATCTTGCTAGTAAAGAGCTTATACAACTTGTTGTGCCACATTTTCTTGGTGAAAAAGAAGTATGTTATTATATACCACTTTAAATCACATTTACTTCTTTTATGCTAAAAATTTAAAATCAAGTTATTGTTAAGAAAAAAAGCAGCGGTTTATACAGTTCTTTTCAAACAACTTTCTTTAAAAATTCTTCCCTCAACTAGAGAAAACATAGAAGAATGATATTAAATACAGAAACTTAAATGTATTTCAGATTCATAATTATGTAGTGATACAAATGGCATTTTATGCCTTCAGGCCTCAACACCAGAATGAAACAACTACAAAAAGTGACAACTGCCATAAGGTTTACTTTCCACCTTTACGTTTGCAATTCAGTTATAGCACTAGTTGAGAAGAGTTTCCTAGTAATTAAGCTATTATTTCTCATGTGGTTATTCATCTATTTAGTTAGGAATTACTTATCAGTCCTCTGCTATTGTTCAAGAAGTAGAGAAAGAGCCATGAATAAGTCAGACAAAAATCCCTGGCCCTAACTTTCATTCTAGTAAAGGAAGATAAGACATCAAACAAAATAAATTAACGAAAAAATGTATGGAGTTTCTTAAGTATGATACATAGAACAATGACAAATGAAAGAAAAAATTAAGAAAGTTGTCAATGAAGTGTCAAAGCATATGGAGGCGAAAGTGTTGGAGTTAAGAGCAGGCCTCATTCAGATGTTGATTTTGAGTGAAATCAAGGAAGTCAGGAAATGAGTAGCAGGTTGCTATTTGGAAGAAAAGGGTACTGTCAGAGGGAACAGCAATAGAGAAGTCCCCATAGCAATATTCCACTTGGCATGCCTAAGGAAATGACAAGGAAAACAGGTATTGTTGGAAGAAATAATAAGGGGAAAATTAAGGAGGACCTAATCTTATAAGTTTTCATAGGCTCATTGAGTGGTTCTTCTGAATGAGATGGGAAGACATTGTGGTATTTTGAGTAGAAAGGGAAAATAGAGACAGGCAGATGGCATAGTGGTTACATCACTAGACTCTCACCTGGTGCAGTTTGAATGCTGTACCTGGAGGCTTGAAACTCACGTCAGGTGCTTGTGCATGTGTGCCCAAGATTCTAGGAGGAGACTGGAGAAGGGATTGTGGTGTGACCATCTCCCTGGGCAGGGGGAGAAGGGGGTGATTCCTCACCTTCCCTCTCAGTGTGTCTGTCTCTCTCTTAGAAAAGAAAAGAAAAGAAAAGAAAAGAAAAGAAAAGAAAAGAAAAGAAAAGAAAAGAAAAGAAAAGAAAAGAAAAGAAAAGAAAAGAAAAGAAAAGAAAAGAAAAGAAAAGAAAAGAAAAGGGAGAATTATCAGACCTTACATACATTTTGAAAAAAGTACTCCGGCAGTTGTGTTGAGAATAAACTAAAACCATTAGTTATAGCAATTAAGAGTCTACTGCAATATGGGACCAGTAGATGGTAAACTGGTTATATTGCTGGACTACTATATAGTCAATTATGGTTTGAGTCCCAGACCCTGCAGTTTAAAACTCACCCCAAGCACTTGTGCATGCATGCCTAAAATGTGAAGAGATGAATGGAGCAAAAGGGATTGAAATGTGGCCATCTTCCCTGGGGATGATTTCTTGCTTTCTGTCTCTCTGGTGAGCACATGTGCCCTATAGCAAAAATCCCTCTTAAAAACAAACAATAAGAGTCTACTGCAATAAGCTCAAGGAAAGACTGTGTTGGCTCCCATCAGTGTGGTTGCAATGGAGATGTACTTGGAATCTGGACATGTCAAGATTTTGCATTTGTTGAGTGATTGAATGAAGAATGTGATTCAAAATAGGAAAGTTAAGGATGACTCCACAGTTTTAATGTGAGCAGCTTCATGTACAAAGTCATCTTATGTCAAGATGGTGGAAACTACAGGTGGAATTAAAAGGAAGTAAAACATCAGAAGTTTGGTTGTAGACATATAGATTTATTGTTAGTAGGCATTTAGGTGAAATGTCACAAATCAATCATTCATTAAGAGCAAGGATGCGCAAGTATATGGACACGACTTCTGGGTGGCAGGAGGTGAGGTGGCGGTGGTTTGTGGTAGTTCTGTTCTGATTTATTTTATAATGTAAGAGCTTTGAAAGCAAGGTTTTGTCAGGTAAAAGTCAAGATGGGGATAAAGTAGTGAAATTTTAGGGGAGAAGAAAAGTTTAAAATAAATCACTTGGAATATAGAAATGCATTCTGTTTACTTTCAGCATTAAAGGCACCCTTGAGGTATATGATCATGAAGTTAAGAGAAAATATCACACATGTATGCTTTTCTCTAGCCACAGTTAGATGTGTGTGTGTGCAGTCATAAAACAGATATTTAACTATGATTATGATTCAACTATATATATAAGGGTGAAGTCAGTGTGAGAAAGTGGCCAGAAAGCTGAGCAAACACCTAACGAAGTGATTAAAATGGCAGCCATGTCACTGAAGAAAATGAGAGGGAAAGTGAGAACAAGTACGGATGACAGAGAAAAAGTGGGTAGGTTCAACAGATTAAAACCACATATAGTTAAATTTAACCTTTTAAAAACAAGTTATGAGAGAAATTGAGCTGGACGGGCTAGACTCCTTAGCACAGACGTTAAATGCTATGCAGAGGAAGCTAGGTATAGTTCGGACTACTGCAGCTTGATTCGTAGCCCTAGCAGTGACAGGCTGGACACACATGTACGCATGCTCAGAATCCTGATAAGCTAGAGAACTGGAGGCAATTGCAACTCATTCTGGCCCCATTTGGAAGTGTTTTCTCTCTCTCTATTTCTGTGTCTCTCTCCTATGTGTACATGTACCCTCTAGCATTAGTTAAATGAAACTCTGTTTTAAGAAAAAAGAAAGAAAGGAGACATGATTAAAAAATGAGATGCCTAGAACGGAGATGGTAAAGAATCTGCTGTTACAGGGAAGGCAAGGTCTACAGCTTGACTAAGGGAGTATATTACTTTGTATTTCACTGCTAACAGAAATACTTGAGACTTGGTGATTTATAAAGAAATACAAGTTTATTGACTCACAATTCTGGTGACCGGAAAGTCGAAAGGCATAAGCCTAGTACCACCCCAATAGCCTACAGCATGGCTGATGAAAGCACAAAGGGTAGTGGGAGTGTGCAGGGTGAGTGAGCTGCAGGCTCGTTATAACAAGCAGCTCTGGGGAGAATTAACCCCATTGCTTCCATGATGCAATCACCATGATACAAGCACAGTGATACAAGCACTACCCATTGGGATCCATGACCTCCCAGCACGAAACATTCAAATATAAAACTCTGAGGGACATGGAACTATCCAAACCATAACATGGCATGCATGTCCGATGCAGGTAGAAGGAGGCAGAAGATGTAACTAGAGAAATGAGGCAAGTATATTAAGGCCATTTCTCTAATCTGTTCTCTGTTGGAAAGCTCTGGTAAAGTGTTTGAAGTAGAAAATTAACGTGGGCATTCTCATTTAACTAACTTCCTTCCTCAATTTCTTCATAACAGTGTGATAATATTCCACTTAGTGTTCAGTGATAAGAGTAGTTACAAGTGGAACTTGCACACTTAAAAATTACTAAGGGTGTTTTATTAGTTCCTAAGGCAATGCTTAAAAACATTTTAAAATTGCACATGGATTATAAGCGTAATCAACAGACTTTCACCATGTCCAAAATCTCCCACTTCACTTCCCTAGTCACTGGGATAACAGGTGCATGCCACCACACCACCCTTTGGGTCGGAATAGAAATTGAACACAAGCCTCCCATGTGATCCAATCTGTGAAACACAATGTCTTAGGAGCACATGCCTTTAGGGTTGAGTCTACTTTTGTTTTGAAATAAGTTCCCCTGCTTTCCACTTTTAAAAAAATGTCGTCTATCTATCTATCTATCTATTATCGATCTATCTAACTAGGTTGGCCCAGCGGTGATGCACAGGTAAGTTGCCGCTACTCTCCAGGTTGAGGCCATATTCAAGGCACAGGTTTGACTTCCAGATTGCCTTTGAAAAATAAAACAAAAACTGATTTCAGGTACTCAGGAGACTGAGAAAAGAGGATTACAACAAATCGGATTTGTCTAACAGTGTTTTAAAAATATTAACAGATACATATAGATATATTTAGGAATAGATTTAGTGATAGATAGCAAATAGATAAATGTGACTTGAACATATTTATTTGTACATTTCAAGGTTTTTCTTTGTAATGAACATATTCAGAAAATCCATATATACACATAAACCTTACATGAATTTGAATTTCTTGATTAATCATTCAGTTACATGCATTTTTCCCCCCATTGGTCTGGCTCCCCTCAAATTGTTACAGTTACATATTTTGTCAAATGTTTGCTTTTACTACATGTATTTAATAAGCAATTTTATAGATTGAGAAGTAATGCTTTAGTTTTTCTTTATCAAATCAAGGATATATTTTAAAAACCAATAGATTAATATGAAATCGACTTGACTTTCATATTTTCAAAGCCATTTTTCCTTTTAAATTTTCAATACAAAGAAGACATATTTTTTGACAAATAACACTTATTATAAAGAACCTCAGAGTCATTATGTGTGAGCTACAGTATTATATAAAAATGAGAACTTTTACAGGTATTTCTGCATAATTTAAATTTCCTTTGTCAAAGAGTGACCCATGTACTAACATTTCTGTCTATTAGTCAAAGCAGATCACTATTTTCAAAGGGAAAAAAAACCCACAAAACAAAATGCTTCTTAGGCAATTATAGCTCATAAAAACAGTGTTAATATTATATAATGAACTGATAAGATGAATAATTCACTAGTTCCAGAATATGCTAGAAAGCAAAAATAAAAACAAGCAGACCCCACCCCCCCCCACACACACACATACATGCACGCATACACAAAACTTTGACTGACCTCGATGTTCAATTGAGGTTAAATTTTTGCTCTGTACTACATTCAAATAATCTATTTCCATATAACTTTACATAGAAGTTAATACTAATATTTCACTCTAGTAGTCCTTACTATTACAGCTGTGGACTTCAATGTAAGTAAAAATTAAAATTCAAGATTGTTTTAAAAATACTTCAGATCAATCACAGCATAGATTTAATGACCTTTATTATATCACTCCCAAATAGTTACCAAATGACTGGTTCAGAATTACTTTTGTTTTTTCTTTATCAGAGACCCACATTTGCTTACTAGAGAAAGATAGATGGAAAGAGGAAAGAGAAAATGGAAAAAGTATCCTCAACATGTTATGGTGAAACCACAACTCCTTCTCCTCCATTTCTCCAATGAGATTTGAGCACACATGCACACATGCCCAGTATATCTATCTTTCTTTCTTTTCTTTCTTTCTTTCTTTCTTTCTTTCTTTCTTTCTTTCTTTCTTTCTTTCTTTCTTTCTTTCTTCCTTCCTTCCTTCCTTCCTTCCTTCCTTCCTTCCTTCCTTCCTTCCTTCCTTCTTTCTTTTTTTTTTTTTTTTGGAGAGGTTTTTGCTACAGGGCATGTGCACTCACCAGAAAGAGAGAGACAGAGAGACAGAAAGTGAGAAATCTCCCCCTAGGGGGATGGCCACGCAGCAATCCCTTCTCCTTCATTCTCCTCTTGGGATCTTGGGCCCGGCATGAGTTTAAGCCACCAGGCCCATGACTCGAACCACAGTCAACTACATGGGAGTCCAGAGACATAGCCATTATGCTAACTGCTTGTCCGTATCTTTCAGTCACCAAGGCAGGATTCAAACCATGTGGGTGTCCATATGGGATCCAGTTCTGTTAACCATTAAACCATGGGTCCAACCCCAGAATTCTTAACCTGTAAAGATATTACATACAGTCTTCTATTCTTGGTAATGTCTCATTTATTCATAGTAGAAATGTGTTTTCCTATTACCTTCTTTCTGTTGGTACTAGTTTTCCAACTTGTATATATATACATATATACATATACACAATAGTATAAAGTTATTGTAATGGCAAGCACAGGCATTACTCCTTATCCACAAGGGATTTGTTCCATGACTCCTCACAGATAACAGAATGAGTGGATGTCCAATTCCCTAATATGAAGTGGTATAGCTATTATACATAACTTATGCACATCCTCCTGCATGCTTTAAGTCATTTCTAGATTACTTTTCATACTTAACATAGTGTAAATGCTATGTAAATATTTATTTTGCATTGTGCAGGGAACAATGCTAGAGAAAACAGTCTTAATACTGATGCAATCATTGTGGGTCTAATTACTTAGTACACGTGAGCAATGACCTAACATTTTCTTTGTGTTTGGTTAAATCTGTGGTTGCAAAAGACACGGATGCAGAAGACCAACAGTAATATACAATAAATGCAAGTAAATGGTAGGAAGTTGTACAAAAGCATACTCTAAAATGGTTTATGAAAAAGAAAAACTAAGTTGGACAACTTTCAATATAAAAAATGGAGTATACTCTAACGAGAAAGAATAGCATACTAAAAGAATGTAGATATGAAAGCTATTGTGATGTCCGGGTATAGAGAACGTTCCATCTGATCAAATATTAAGGGGCAATGGAGTGATGGCATGATAGGCTGGAAATACAAGTTAAGAAAATACTTGGAATGACATAATATCGGACTAAAAATATGTATTTGTATTTGATGTTCTACTAAATATAAATTTATCCAAACATGTTAAAGAGTATGCTTTAAGTAAGCTTTATGAATATTAATTTCAAGCCAATACAAAGAAAACTAGTCTAGAAAACCTAATAAAACAGGGGCTAGGGAGTAGCAATTGGTGTAATGACTATATAGCTAGAATCCCATGTAGTTGATCACGGTTCAAGTCCCGAACCCGGTGACTTAAATCATGCCAGGCACATGTGTGTGTGTGTGCCCAAGTTCCCAAGAGAAGAATGGAGGAAAAGGGATTATTGCATGGTCATCCTCCCTGTGGGGGTGAATTCTCGCTTTCTGTCTCTCTGTCTCTCTTTGTCTTCTGGTGAGCACACACCTTTTGCAAAAACCTCTCCAAAAAAAAGGAGGGGTAGCAGGTGGCATAATAGCCAAGACTCTGGACTCCCACATGGCCGATCATGGTTCTAGTCCCAGATACATCAGTTTGAAATTCACACTGGGTCCATGCACATGCATATCCAAATCTAGAGAAGACAAGGGAGGAGAAGGGATTGTGGCATGGCCATCCCCCCAGGAAGTAAGTTTTCATTTTTTTCTCTTTCTTTCTCTGTTTCTCCAGCAAGCTCATGTTCCCTATAACAAAAAAATCTCAAAAATCTCAGAAAAAAAAAAAAAGAAAAAGAAAAAGAAAAAAAGAAAAAAGAAAAGAAAAGAAGAAAAGAAAAGAAAAGAAACAGTGTGTTATTAATCAGTGATAAAATAATATTTAACCTAAGATGGTGACAAGAGGACTGGACAAAAGTTGATTATATTATTTTAAAATAATAAATGTCAAGTACTAGAGTTATACTTCACCTGCACTGCTTCAAACTATCTCAGAACAGAGGAGCTTTAATTATACTATTTAAATCATTAGAAAAGTAAATTTTCAAAACTGAATGAAGCTTAGGATCATCCAGGTAGTCAACAAATAGTGAAGCAGGGCTATCCTTTACCCCTCTAAATGGAGGCCAACCGGAGGCTCATTCTTTAGCTCGTTTTCTATTTTGAAGTTCCTTAGAAAATTACTGAATGGCTAAATCCCTTCTATGACACCCAGCGGGAGCCATGTTTCTAACTGTAATTTCTAATTCAAGTATAAATTTGTCACAAGTCCACATTCTCCTGTAACTCTCATTTTGGATGTTGTATCATTCTGATGGAAAAAAAAAAAAATTCTCTCTCCAAACATTGGAGAGAGAAATGCTAGGTTCTGTCAGATGACAATCATTTATCTGCTTGTATTTTTTTTTTTTTACTTATCTAGATACAAATCAGTGAACTCCCTGTACAATCAGTAAATCATGTTGATCTTTTTGTTAAGCATTCTTCCTTTTGTGGCTAGGACTGACTATATTAGCTATTAAATTTACAGGATTTTTGCCTTTTTCATTCCACTTTTTTTAAGTGGTTAGTTTTTACTAAACTATTTTTTTTTTTTAATGAAAGAGAGAATAGGAAAAATTAGGTAAGTTAATAAATGCCTCCCAGCATTCTTTCTTTTTTTAAATTTTATTTTCTACATTAATTCACTATACACCATCACAACACACAAATGAATTTTCCATCCAAAATACACTGTGCATTGGTTCAATCAAGCACATCAACATACATGTTCTCAGCAAATAATTTTCCAATTATTTCTTGTCCCATCACAAATAACTCTGTATCTAACTTTTTTCTCTTTCTCTGGAATCCTACTTTTCTGTGTGCTTAACCTAAAATATTCATAGCCATATATGATTCGTTTTCTGTCAAATGCAGGTGTCAGTCTTGTTAATTCTTTCTTGGTCCCATGAGTACCTTCCCATCTCCATGAAGCCTCTTTTTTTCTACACTCCACAAATTAATTTCATTCACCTATTTTATGCAGCCTATATTATGCATTTGTCTAAAAATAAGTACTTAATATATCTAATAGAATAAGTTAGAAATTAATACATGACTAATGCCAAAAGATAGATTCTCTTATTTCTTTTAGATTGATTTTTTTAAAATGATGTCATCTACAAATTCTCTTCTCCAGTAAACATTTTCTGGTATTTTTCCACTCTTACTCCCACATCTGCAGCTTTATTTAACTACTCATTATGTGTAATGCTATCTTGTTGCCTCTCCACCCTTGCAAACTAAAACTTTATTAAAAAGCTCAGGGTACTTCTCAGGCCCTTGGAAATGTCTCCGTTCAGATTTTGAAGCACAGACCTAATCTCTCCTGGTGCAGATTAGCAATGCTCTGTATTGTTGGAGGCCACAGGGAAGATTGGGGCTCAGTTTCTAGGTAAAGCTGTACATAGTGGCCATGAGCAAATGTAGCCTGTGATCCTGGTAGGCTGGAAAAACCTGGAGGATAACTGATTAAGTACTTATTGGGGTTGCTTTCCTTTTTTCTCTCACATGAAATAAACATTAATAAATAAATCAAAAAATTTAACAGACACAAGAATGAAGTTATCTGTTAATGATAATGTACATGGCAATATCTTAGACTGGGCTGATATACACCGTATTCATGCAGGGAAAATGGATTTTGTATGCTGTAAAGACATACAGCAATTACATGTAAATGAAAAAGAATTAACCAAAGGAGTGGTGGCACTTGCCCTATGGCCAAAAAAAAAAAAAAAAAGAATTAACTAAAATATGACTTGAACTATTCATCTGTCACTTAGTATTTCACCATTTGTGTTGAATTTTTTTATTTTTTATTAAGATTATAGGACTGAAGTGATTTTAACTTTTTTTTTAAACCTTAGTTTTCTTTATTATTAATTTCTTTATAATTTTGCTGGGGGGGGTGCCTGTATTCACTCAAAAGAGACAGAAAAAATAGGGAGAAGATGAGTAAGCACTGCCTCTGGGTTATGGTCGTGCTACAACCTCTTCTCCATTTCATCCTTCTTTTGGGATTTTAGACATGCACACACATGCACCTAGTGCGCTTCTGTTTCTCAAGCCTCCAAGTCTGGGTCTCAAATTGCACAGTCGGGCATGTAGGATCCAGTCACCTTAAACACCATGCCACTGGCTAGCCCAAAGTTGTAAATTTTATGTCTGTTCCTATCTTCCCCAATATATCATGAGTTATCTGAGTCTTTGCTAATTGTTCTATTCCTTATATTTCCCATCCCAAGCATGGTGCTTTGTTAAACATACTCAGTGACTTTTGTTTATACAGATGATGCATGATTTCTTCTAAAAGCCTATTTCTCTAGAGATCTATGTACGGAATATTGTTGCTGTCCATGGTATGAGTGCATGCATGTGTGGTGCACATGATCATGTGTGTGCGTATTGGTAGTTTTAGGAAAGGCATCAATGCTTAAAACATCATTCCAAAATATTTTATAAATGTATATGAAAGATACATCTTTCATATCTTGAAAGTGTTTCTGACTCAGTGTGGGTAGATTTGCAACCTCACTTATGGAATGTTATAAATAAAAATAAAATAAGAGAGTGGGACCAGCAGATGGCATAATGGTTATGTCGCTTGGCTCCCACATAGCCTTCCTTGGTTCATTTCCCAAACTTGGCGATTTAAAACTCACACCAGGTGCATGTGTGTGCTTGTCCAATATCCTTAGAGGAGAATGGAGAAGGGATTGCAGTATGGCCATTCTCCTGAGGGATGATTTCTCACTTTCTGTCTCTCTTTCTCACTTGCTGTCTCTCCAGCGAGTGAATATGCCCTATAGCAAATAGTTCTTAAAAAATAAAATAAAGCAAAGTAAAATAAAATAAAATTGATATATGGATTTGGCTTACCTATAATAAAAATATAATTTAAATAGTTACAGGGTAATCCTTTCATATAAAGTCAAGGAGTGCCTGTACTGCTTATTTTGGTGTGTCAGGAGTAAGAAATACCTTTTGGGTTAAATTAATAAAAAACAATGGTGACTTAACGGAGTGGTGTAAATGTGGCAGGTACTTTCCAGTGGTATAACTTTCTGCCACCTAGTGCCAGTTGCTAATCACTTCAATAAATATGTTATGGGGGAACCAGCAGTTAGTGTAATGGCTATGTCACTGGACTCCCATGTAGTCGACCGCAGTTCGTGTCCCGGACCCAGTGGCTTAAAACTCATGCAGGGTGTGTGTGCGTGTGTGAACAAGATCCTGAGAGGAGAATGGAGGAGAAGGGATTGCGGCGTGATCATCCCCCCTGGGGGGGTGATTTCTTGCTTTCTGTCTCTATGTCTCTCTCTGTCTGTCTAGCGAGCGCACGCGCCCTATAGCAAAAACCTCTCAAAAAAATGTTATAAAATTCTGGAAGTCTGCATACACTGGTAATGTTGGTCACATACTATAGCAACTGATGATTGCTCTGTACAACTTGTGAGAGTTAACCAGTGACCTCTATGCAAACAAACCAAGACGCTTTTACTTGCTCTGAGTCTTTAAAAACTGAAAATGTTATATCTGATATTTTAGTACTCATCAAAAGCTCATTGTAGAAGCTGCAATCATTTTATCTCTAAGGGATTCAATGTGTATATATTCATCTTTATATCTGGGGAATCCTTAGATATTTCTTCTTGAGAAAGCAATATTTAAATTTTTGTTAGAGTCCCTTTCATACATTTTCCTGAAGAGTTTTTTATTTCTGCATGCATATGGTATTTTTTAGCTTTTCACACAGGTCTTTTTATATGTTTATTAAGTTCGTGATATTCTCACTCTAATATTTATTGACTACCAATTTTTATTAGTGTTAGGATTTCAATTTTAGGCAAGTTAATTGAAGTACTAAAAAAAAATGCTGAATGTTATAAAAGTTCCCTTGAGTCAAGGAGAAAAGCATTGGGTAGACTAATAGGATTTTGTTTTAATTGTGGTAAAAATACATAAGAAGAGATCCACCCTCTTAATAGATTTTAACGGGTACAATACAGTACTATTTATAGGCACAATATTGTACAGCAGAGCTCGGCAACTTCTTGCATGATTTAATTTTTATACCCTTCGATTGGCCACTCCCTTTTCCCCTCCCCTTAGCACCACCAGTGGCAATGGCCATTCTACTCTTTGCTTTTGTAAGTTTGACTATTTCAGATATTTTATGTAAGTGGAATCATGCATTATTTGTTCTTCTATGACCAGCTTATGTCATTTAGGATATGTCTTGAAGGTTTATGGATATAGTTTCATAATGTATGATGTCTTGCTTTTTAAGGCTGAATAATATCCCATTGTATGTATTTTCTATAGTTTTTTGGTGTCCCCAGTCTTTGCTGAACACATAAGTTGTTTCTATTTCATGGCTATTGTACATGGCGCCTCCATGAGCATGGCGTACGAGTATCTCTTCAAGATGTGAATTATACTTTAGAAAAATACTAAGAAGTGGGATTACTGGATCATATAGTAGTTCTACTTAATTTTTTTAGGACCTGCCATACTATTTTGCATAGCTGCCACATTATTTTACCAACAATGTTTAAGAGTTCCAATCTCTCCACATCCTCACCAACAATTAGTATCCTTTTGTTCTCTTAGTAAAAACCATCCTCATAGGTGTTAGGAGACATATTACTGTGATTTTCATTTTCATTTGTGTGAGTATTATTGACATTAAGCATCTTTTCACAAACCTGCTGGCCACTTACATGTCTTCTTTGGAGAGACATTTGTTAAGTCCTTTGCCCATATCTAAATTGGGTTAGTTAGGAGTTTTGTTTAGTTAGTTTAATTTTTGTTCTGTTTTGTTTTGTCTTGCTATTTAGGTGTAGAATTTCCTTTTATATTTTTGGAAATTAATCCAGTGATTAATTGGATTGATGATTTGCAAATATTTTTCCATTTCAATCCATTCTATAGATTGCTATTTTTTTTACCCAATTACTTCCAATTACTTCCTTTCTTGTGTTTCCTTTCTTTTGCACAATTTATTTTGCTGTTGAATCCTGCTGGGGAATTTTTCAAATCTGTTATTATATTCTTCACCTCCCTGATTTTTTTGTTACTTTTTTACATTTTTATCTCTTAGTTGATAATCTCACTTTCTTCATGCATTATTTCTCTGACCTCTAAATAGCATCTTTATGCTGATTGTTTTAAATTCTTGACAGGAAATTATTTCCATTTCATTAGGGTTGTTTTCTGAAGATATATATTTCTTAAGGGTTTTGCCATAGAGTGCATGCACTCACTAGAGAGACAGAGACAGACAGTAAGAAAGAAAGTAAGGAATCATCCCTTAGGAAAGATGGTCACGCTGCAATCCCTCCTCCTCCATTCTCCTTCTAGGATTATGGGCACAGACACAAATGTATCTGGTGTGAGTTTCAAGCTGTGAGGTCCAGGACTCAAAATACTGTCAGCCATGCAGGAGTCCAGGACCTTAATTCCCATATTATCTTCTTCTTCTTCTTCTTCTTTTTTTTTTGTATTTTAATTTGTCTTCAGAATTGTTTATCTGATTTTATTTATCATCATTCTTCTTATTATTTTTTGGAAAGAGATTTTTGCTATAGGGTGCATGCACTTGAGAGAATGTCAGAGAGACAGAAAGTGAGAAATCACCCCCCAGGGAGGATGGCCATTCTGCAGTCCCTACTCCTTCATTCTCCTCTAGGGATCTTGGGCACACAAGCACATATGCCCGGCGTGAGATTTAAGCTGTCACATCCAGGATCCAAACTGCAGTCAACTACTTGGGATCCAGCGACTTAACCATTATGCCATCTGCTGATCTCTATCATCCTCATTATTATTTTATTATTATTATTATTATTATTTTAAATTTTTTACAAGGCACTGTGAGAGAGCAACCTGCCAGGTCCAAGACTCAAACTGTGGTTGGCTATGTGGGATTCTAGCACCTTAACCACCATACCACTTGCTGGCCCTCATTTGTCCCTTTTTTAAACACACTTTTCTGTTTCTTTTTTCTTAAGGCTTTTTCATAATGTTTGCATATTATACAAAATGGCTTTCTCTGCCCATCTTTGACTTTCAGCATGACATCTAGAGGAAATGATTGTTCAACAGAGCCTTACCAATCAGTTCGTCTAGATATTCTAGAGGCCTCTCAAACTTTCGTACTAGTTAACTTTCCTTTTTTGTTCTCAGTGGCTTCCAGAAGCAAAGAGAATGCTGAGTCCAATTGGTGTTCGTGTGGAAGCCTCTGAATAAGTTAGATCATTGAATGCTTACCCTCTTTAGGGAGAATCCAGGATTTGGGACTTTTCATCTGTTTTTTTCTGCTCTAAGCTAGTGGGGGAGGGGCTGTGGTAACTAGTTGCGTTCAAAATCAAACCACCATTTTGGCTGACTGGCCTCCAGGTAGTAAGTAGCTAGACTGAATCCACTTAACACTCTGAGACAAGCTAGACAGACGACAGTCATTGGAAAGTCCCCAGAAAAATGGGAATATTGTATATGTGTCACTCTTTCTACTTTAGGGAAAATCTGAGTTCGTAAATTTATTACCAACTAGCTTTGCACTAAACTGGGCAATGAACCACAATGGGTGTTGCACTGAGTTCAGACCATCACTCTGTTCTCAGCCACCTCTGAAAGGACAAGAATCTGTCATGCCCTTATCAACTCTTTGAAATAGGCAAGATAGAAACCATCCCCTCATGCACATCCCAGAAAATTTTGAAAGTTACATGGGAGGTCCAACTCTTTTACACCATAGGAAGAAGTTAGAAATTGGAAATTTTCTGCTGATTATATGGAACTAAGCTCGGGTGAGTGTTATGACAAGAAGATGTCTCTACTTTTCCTATCAGTTTCAATATGGCTGGAGTTGTACCCACCAAGAACTTTTCCACTAGTTTATGACTTTCTTATAGATGAAATTGTCCCATGTGTTGCTGTTAAATGGTTTACCTGTGGTAGAAAGAAAAATATAAGGTTTCCAATTATTCCATTTTCTTGGTGTCACATTGAATTGAGAAATTTTTAATATATGAAAACTGATAGTGTATTAAAGGAAGTATATAAATTTTATCGTCATAAAATAGCAAACACAAATTTCATCACATTAAAGTCAACTAATATGCAATTCCATGCCAAATATTTGATGGTATAACTTTAAGATGCATTTTTAATTCTAGGAAAGATTATTTCATGTATATAAATCATAAGTCTACCAGACTTTAAGAAAGACTCATGACAATTTTCTCTCATGCTTGATCAAACTCTTGACTATGGAAAGTACATAGGATTGAAATGATAAAGTTAAAAGACCATAAAAATTATTGTCTAAAACAGTGTAGTAAGAATAAAATCATAGTGCAGACTACAACGATTAGAATAGTATGTTCCAAGGGAGTCCTAAAGAAATTTGAAATATGAAATTCAGGAACTCAAAGAGTTGGAGGAGGCCTCAGCCCTTCACAAACAAATAAGCACATGACTCTCAACCAACACTAAGGACTTCCTGAGAACATCTTTCTAAACAATTAACTGATTTTCCTGTGAAGACTTCAAGTATACAACATGGGGTATAAAATATAGACATATATGAAGAAAGATAGAAATTGTGAAAGAGAAGTGTCAAGATAAAATAAAAGTCCCTTAAAGGGACTTTTCATAGAGAAAATAGAAATTATTTAGAAAACAGAATTTTTTTTTTTTTTTTTGGAGAGGGTTTTGCTATAGGGCATGTGGACTGGCCAGAAAAACAGAGAGAGATAGAGAGACAGAAAGCGAGAAATCACCCCCCAGGGGGTATGGCCATGGCGCAACCCCTTCTCCTCCATGCTTCTCTTGGGATCTTGGGCACGCATGCATACACGCCCAGTGTGAGTTTAAGCTGCCGGGTCTGGGACTTGAACCGCGGTTGACTACATGGGAGTCCAGCTACATAGCCATTATACTAACTGCTTGTCCTTAGAAAACAGAAATTTTGTGTTTCTATTTAGCCTCCTCAGAGTTACAACTTGTAAAACATAGAAATAGGATACTAGATAAAAGCACAGAAGACTAAGTATTTCCTAGGCATTAGGAATATAGTTGTCAACATAAACATTTGGTTAAATTTAACAATAAATAAAAAAAAACAGGATTAGAGATCAAATTATTCAGTATTTAGACAAGATTCTGTAGATTTCCTGGAGAGTAGAGCAAGATATCCCAGCAGTAGGAAATATAAGAGATGGGGCCAGCTGTTGGCCTGATGGTTAAAGTGATTAGAAACCACATGGCAGACTACAGGGTTTGAATCCTAAACGGGTGGCCTGAGAAACATGTCGTGTGTGTGTGTGTGTGTGTGCCCACAATTCCAAAAGGAGGGAGAAAAAAAAAAAAGGATTGCAGCATGACCATTGCCCATGAAGGGTTCTCTCCCTGAAGAGAGAAAGACATGCATCTTCTGGCAATTTTTTTTTTAAGTGTGTGCATGGAGTAGATCAGGGGTGAATACAAACATTTCAACATTAGTTTAATATAAGTTCTAACAGAAAAAAGAAGAAAAATGGAAATAAAAATATTTTTAAAGCAGATGTTGATGTTATCAGATGATTTTCCTGAACTAAAGTGTTATACATCTTCAGATTGTCAAGATAAACCAAGAGCTTAGTGATATGAAATCATAACAATAAAGAATAAAACAAAATAAAGAAATTAAAGGTAAAAACAAGATTCCTAAGCATCCTGATCGTTATAAAATTACTAAAAATTGAGCAATGATCTAATTAATATTAGAAACTTCGTCAGTAAAACCCAACACTTCTGTAGTCTAAGATTTGGTATAAATTAATATGACCATTCAGAAATACATTTGGTAATGTTCACAAAATGGGAATTGACCCATGTGTTGCTGTTGCTTGGCATACCTGTGGTAGAACGAAACTATTGGGCTTACTATTATTCCCTTTTTATGTACAAAAAATTCACAAAACATTTCAATCATTGGAAGATAAATTGAAAACTCTAAGTTGTAGACAAATATCACTACACTACTTTGAATAGTAAAATTAAACTTTAAGTTAATGATCATGAAGAAAAGAAAAACAGGGGAACTGACTTCCTAAATCATTACAGTATGTATATCGGAGAATGATCAACTCAGAATTAATAAGAATAATTGAAGATGTGCAAAATACTTCTAAAACAATTATCCCTGAAATAGGGGAGGTGCAAAAATGTGAATTATGTCCTAATTATTACTTTTTTATTTATCAGGCTATTGTTTATTATCAAGTGCTGTTGACCAAACTGATATTTGGAAATTATAATTTTAAAGACTAATTTATAAGTGATACTTAAGACTGGAATATTACTTCAATTTTGTTTATTTAAACAACAGTTAAAGGTAACAAATTTAATACAGTAAAACACATCAGAGAATTTTAAACAATGCCAAAGACTATTATTATTCATTAAAACACATTAAAGAAAGTATGAGGATAGTTTTATGCATATGAAAATACACCAAGATTTCCTAAGGTGTTTTTATTTTTAAAGAATTCATTAAGTAGGTTCAACATTTTAATCATGTTTCATCAAATTATTATTTGACTGATAAATCTACCTAAAAAAATCAACAGGACTTAGGATGGTTGAGTAACTGCAGATTTTCTATGTCATACCTAACATGTCTAAAAGCTTTCTCTCATTATGCAAAAAGTCATGAATAATCAGGTCAAGGCAATATGCAAAGAAAATTATCAGACTGTGAAGCTAAGCGAAGGCCTATTAGGCACAAGCTGTACACCTGTTTGCTCCTTTCTCACTTTAAATGGTTTGTCATTCTGTTTATAAAATTTCACTATGCTGAGAGTTCTGAGTGAAGGAAAAATAAAGTGTCTCTCTAAACTCTACTCACTGATAAAACTATGTTCTATTTAACCGAATAGTTCTGCAAGAATCTAGCCAGTGTTAGAAATTTTATATTTGTGAAATACAGATGAAATATAACATGCAAACCATGTACTTAAAAATGCAATTTAACTTAAGTTGATAAAACGTTCACTGGAAAATATTGACCAAGTCTAAGCAAAAATCCATCTTTTCTAAAAAAATTGAGACATACCATAAACTAGAGCTTGTGGTTGCCAAAATATTCACTTAAAATATATATAAAGATTTACCTTTAAACTGCAACTTATACGGATTTTAAGAGAATTAGAGTAGTGAACTGTTTTCTTATTTTCAGTCCTTTCACACATTGCTGCTAGGCATTTTTTTTTTTTTTTGAGAGTTTTTTCGTTATAGGGCGTGTGCACTTGCCAGACAGACAGACAGAGATAGAGAGACAGAAATCAAGAAATCACCCCCCAGGGGGGATGGCCATGCTGCAATCCCTTCTCCTCCATTCTCCTCTCGGGATCTTGGGCACGCACGCACACACGCCTGGCATGAGTTTTAAGCCACTGGGTCCGGGACTCGACCCGCGGTCGACTACATGGGAGTTCAGCGACATAGCCTTTATGCTAACTGCTGTTCCCGCTGCTAGGCATATTTTTGCTAACACTATACCTCAGAATGAAAATATTTGTTTCTATTTCTTTCTGCATATTTCTAGTTTTTTAAAACAATAGGACTTTAATGTCTGAGATATACCATATGTTGGGTATATATTATTCTTCTATAAGCCTTTTAAAAAAGTACTTTGACAGATTTTCATATTTATATAAAGTTTTATGCTTAGTGTATAGGAGTTTTAATTTTATATACACAAAATACTGATTCTCCTTGATATGTATGCCAAGTTGTGATATGATATTTCATATTTAGGAATTATGTTTAAGACTTTTTCTATTGAAATATTTTTAATCTGCAATGTAGTTTATACTATTGTTTCTATTTTTTATCTTATTTTTCTGGCATTATCTTATTTGGCATTATTATTGATAGTACCATTTTAGAAAGTTCAAACCTAATATTACCTTTTCTACAGAATTTTATATTCTTATTAATATGTTTTTCTAACAGTGGAACCTGTAACTTCATTCCACTTATCCAATTCGTCATTGTGTAACTCTATAAATGCAAGGATTGCACATGTATTATATATATGACTGAGAAAAGTTGCTTTTAAGTAATAATGACATTTTCAGATTTATTTAATAAAAGACACAGAGAAGATTCAATATGTATCAAATGACTAAGTGACTTCTGTTCTAATTTATACTTTATATTACACAGGGCTTTATTACCTGCATAATAAATGCATTGGATCAAGATTCTACCTTAATTATTCTTTTTCTTGTTTTTTTTTTCACCAGTGGTAGGACTTACTATGTGTGAGATACATTATAAAAGTTAGTATTAAATAGTGTAATTTGCCTCAAAGTTGCTTAGACTATCTCTAGAGAGCATAGTATGCATTTAGAGTATAACATGAACTAGAACAAGGGTTAGTGAGACATTTGAGGACAACCAAGCATAACTTGGAAATGAAGCAGCATATATGTGACCATAACCTAGAATTTAAAGCCTCTGAAGAAGTCTTATAAGATCAGTATAATATGGCAAAGCTAACTTTTGAAGTTGTGACAATAATTACCAAGGTGTTGAGTCTATGAACATGAAGAAATGGATACTATAATAGCTTTGTAAAAGATAACCGCAGGAGTAATAATATTTAATTCTAGGAACTAAAATAGGTTATACCAATGATTATTCTTAAAGCCAAATATAATAGACTTACTACCTATAAAATGGAATGTATAAATAAAAAACTTTCTTTCTCAAGCACTTGGTTGAAGAGGTAACTGTAGAAGGCTGATGGCCTTTATTCATTTATACTTTGATTCACTTATTCACCATTAAATATAATTTTCTTTAAAACCAAATATTACTACTACTTCGCATGTAGCTTTAAAACTAGAAAACACCTTAATTATGTATTCCAATATATCATTTGATCACTGAAACACAAATAAGTTAATTGGTTGCTATTAATTGGTCTAATATTGAATTGTACATATCTGATTACAAATTAAGTGCTTTTTTTTTTCTTGTAAGTTTTTAAGGCTAGAAGCATGGGATATTATCTGTGCTAAAACATAGTACACTAAAAGTTTTATGATTTTAGAATTCATATTCATTATTTAATATCAGTAATTTGAAGTCCTGAAAATTTATTCTGATGAAGCAAACCAAAAAGTTCCAGCCAGACATGTTCTTTGAAGCTTGAGTTCACAAAGTATAGTTTTAGCTGGACTATCTCTCTAAAAATTCATTTTTTGTGATTTACATAATTTGAATAGTACAAGTCAAGAGTTTAAGTGGATAGATTACTTTAGATTTATTGCAATCCTGCTTTCAATCGAATTGGTGGCAACATCTTGAATAAGAAATCAAAACAAAATGTAATCACACCAATAAGGAGGTAATTAAGTCTGTTAATTATTTCACTGTTTCCCATCTAATCCTTTGACAAATTATAGTTGAAAACTACTGGAGTTAGATAGTCTATGTCCAATCCCCAATCTATTTGTCCCCATCAAGTTATTCAACCATGAATGTTCCAACAAGTAGCACTTTCTTTCTTTGAACTAGGATTGTCAAACTGGTTTTTAATCATTAAAGAAAATATGCATTCGTTTTTCTCAATAGTCTTGTATGGCCAGGTTTTACATTCTGTGTTGCTCAGCTTATATCTCGAATAGAGAAACAACATTGTTCAGCTTGTTATCGTTAATTAATCTTAAAAATAATATTTTTTCCACTCCAGGTCAAAATCATTTTTCTAAAAAACTAGAATAATCATTCTTATTTACCAACCTTGTGATATAAAACAACAATAATAATGTTATTATTCTGAGTGTTTATTACAAATATGCATGATTTATTCTTTTTTATAAAGAATTAATACTAACTGTTAGGAATTTGAGAAATAAATATTTCATTTTTAATACTTTTAGAATATGACTGCATGAAGTGTTGGAATGATTTTCTTTACATTTCTTAAAGAAAATTAGATTCATACACAATGAAACTATGAATGCCATAGGAATCAAATCAGTCTTAAATTTTAAATCTCATACCAAGGGTTAGCTCAATGTTGCAGTGGCAATGTGCTGCTCACATGATGCTGAAACCTCGTGAAGGATCACAGGTTTGATTTCCTGGTCACCAATACGCACTAAGTACTGGGTGCCCATGACCCCTGGCTAGTTGGGAGGGTTGGAGGGCTAGGGGAGTGTGCGATTGTGGCGTGAAATAGGTTGAGGATGCTTGTCTCTCTCTCTAGCTCTCAAAAATAAAATTTATATGCTTTAAAAACTTTTTAAATAAAAGTTTAAAAAATATCTCAGATCATGTACTTACTAGTCAGGGGACTTTGAGAAAACATAAAAACTTTCTGAACTTCTCTGTTTCCTCACTGCTAAAATGAGTTTAATATTCCATCTTGCAAAATCACTGTGAGAGTTAGGAATAGCATGAGGAGGGCAGTTTCTTTCATGTTAAGCACTTACAGCCTCATCACACTAAAATTATAAATGACCTCTTGGAGCTGGCAGGTGGTGGGGTAGTTAAGGCACTGGACTCCCACAGAGCAGTCCATGGTTCGAGTGCCGGACCTAGGACCTAGAGGCTTGCTTTCTCACTCTCCTTCTCTTTCTCTCTCTCTGGTCAATTTGAATAATAATAATAAATAAAAAAGTTAAATAAATATTTTTAATTAAAAAAATATAAATGCCCTCTTTGTGATATAATCTGCAATCATTACTATTCGTCAGCTTTTAAAATGTATTTTTTTTTTTTTTTACTATAAAGTTCTATAGATTTGAATCAGGTAGTTTTGTTGATACTATTGTTTTCAACACATTCTGCAAAGAAAATGTGTAGTAAGAATGTATTTTTAAACTTACTGATATATATAATAATTCTTACTAAATTAATTTTTATTTTAAAATTAGGAAACGTATCATTGTGCTGGCATACAAGTGGCATTTGCAGTATTTGTAATATATTCAATTACATGCATATTTGAAGTAATTGTATAGTGAGAACTGGGAAGATAGTTGGGCTATACCTGATCTGTATGCACACATGCAAAATTTGAAGATAAGATTCAGATGCAAATTTGACTTGCTGCTGTTTAGGTGTATATTCCTTTGAAGATACTGCAATTAGACTCAGTTTTATTTCCTCCAGTATTCCACTTCACCAATACGTTCTTTTTCTGTCATGGCTAATTTCCCAGTAAGAGATTAAATTGACAACCTTGACTATTACTGTTCTCGTGATTATTTCTTGTTTATTTTTCTTTTTTTTTTTTTTTAAGTAGACTCCTGAATATACCAGTACTATAGGAAATTAATAGATACCATACACTTTAATTTCCGGAAGCAACTAGGTTTGGTTTTGTAAATATTTATCACTTTCGTGTATCCTTGGGCATTTGGTAAGCAGCAAGAGTACTAAAACTGAGCAGTTGCCTGTAAGTGTGTGTTTACCCAGTGCCTCTTTCTTATCAAAAGCTCAACTTCCATTTTACAAATGAAAAAAATATGCACTTCAGTGACATGCTTACATTTGTATGTCTAGTTAGTTAACAGGGCTAGGAAGACATTGAATGTATCCTGACTATCATTCAAATTACAGCATGCTGTCTCCACATTACTAATTATGGAGGGGTAAAGTACATAGACTGCATTTTCTTTTAATTCTGCCAAATCTCTATGGAATTTCTTTTTTAAACGAGGTTAGTGACAGGAATGTCAACGGGTTAATGAAAGGGGAAACTACTGCACGTTTTATTTCAAATTCTCTTTAGGCTTGAAATACTGCAGGGCATTTGAGTTTAGAACTTAACTCTGCTTTCAATCCACTGTTAAGATAAGAAACGCCAGTTATCTGCTTAATTTGTCAATGTAGACAGCCAGTCAAGCCCTAACATGAACCTTTTCCAGTGTGTATGATCTAAGTTAACTGTAGATATAGTCTACATTGACTTGTTAATTACCAACTTTTTCCTTCAGTTTTGCTCCTGCAGACTTCAGTTGGAAAAAAAGCAATGGTTTCACTATAGTGCAAGACTTGTTTTCAATCTTTCCCAAACCAGGCTCTGAAATTTTAAGGTATACTTGCAAAATAAAATTGCCCTTTGAGAAGAAAAAGTGACTTGCATATAAAAACAAACTATTTTTAAACAATAACTTAGTACTAAGACTGTTTAAATAATTTTACTTGTATCGATTAAGTTAGATACTAAAATCATCCTATTTTAAACATTAGGCAATTACAGAAGTTAAATAAATGAACTGAGATTCTATACTTAGGAAGTAGAAACCCAGGATATAAGTCTTTTCTAAATCAAGTTAGATATCTCTATTTAAATTAGGTGATTATACCTCCATGTGAAATATTGTATAATTAATAAATGTCACTAATCTTAGTTTGTTACTTACTATAATTAATGCTCATAAAGGAATAACAATGTTAAATATTTTTTTTAAATCATGAAATGTTTGGGGCATGGTATCATATTAGCCAAATCTTATACACAGTAGTAAGTAGATAGAACATCTGTCCAGAAAGACAAATGATAACTTTAAGAAAGTAAATCTAGTAGGTCGCATGGTAGTTAAGGATGCTGGACTCCCACATGGCTGACCACGGTTCAAGTCCCAGACCTAGTGTCTTGTTTTCTCAGTTTCCTTCTCTTTCTCACTCTGTCCCTCTCTGGTCAAATTAAAATAAATAAATACATAAAAATAAATAAAATAATTCTTTAAAAAGAAAGAAAGAAAGTAACCCTATAGTTTGAGTTTATGAGGTATAAAATATGGTTAAGAGCTCAGTGACAATTTTTTGAATAGAAGTAGTACCCAAGTTAGCACTTCCATTGTTTGTAGACAATACTATGTTTCTCAAGTTTAATTCTTAAAAAAAATGGCTGACCACGGTTCAAGTCCCAGACCTAGTGTCTTGTTTTCTCAGTTTCCTTCTCTTTCTCACTCTGTCCCTCTCTGGTCAAATTAAAATAAATAAATACATAAAAATAAATAAAATAATTCTTTAAAAAGAAAGAAAGAAAGTAACCCTATAGTTTGAGTTTATGAGGTATAAAATATGGTTAAGAGCTCAGTGACAATTTTTTGAATAGAAGTAGTACCCAAGTTAGCACTTCCATTGTTTGTAGACAATACTATGTTTCTCAAGTTTAATTCTTAAAAAAAATTTAAATAGAGGGAGCTGGACTCCCACGTAGTCGACCGTGGTTCACATCCAAGACCTGGTGGCTTAGAACTCATGCTGGGCGCGTATCCGTGCATGCCCAAGGTCCCGAGAGAAGAATGGAGGAGAAGGGGTTGCGGTGTGACTATCCCCCCTGGGGGGGTGATTTCTTGCTTTCTGTCTCTCTGTCTCTCTCTGTCTGTCTGGCGAGCACATGCGTCCTATAACGAAAAAAAAAAAATTTAAATATAAACGCTTGCTGTTATCTATTTGTGTTAATATAATAATTATAATAAACACTCTTGCTGAGTGTCTCTTATTAGAAACTCAACTTCTATTTTATAAATTTATTTATTTTAGGAAATGATACCTTGCTGTCCATATATGGATATCGTACTTGTACATGAATATGTTTTACACTCAGATCATTGAGCCAGATCTCAAAGCTTTCAAGTCCTTCTCTGCTACAAACTCTCCTACATACAAAACCACAGATATAATTCTAACAATGCTTTAACACTTTACCCCCCAACTTAGAAATTTGTGTGGTTCCTCACTCCTACAAAACAAATTCAGTTACCAAAACTACATTTCTAGTTTCTTTCTCACTATTTCTTTCATTTATAAAATCTGATCAAACAGGAAATGGAAAGATTTTTGAAAGAAACCCTGTGATATATGCCTTTGGGCTCTGTGTTCCTTCTTGCAGTCAGGTGTAGGTATGCACCCTTACTTTCTGAATATAGGTTGCAAACATCCTATCGAAGTCTAAAATCTCCCCCCAAAGTAATTCCCCAACTAAAATTAATATATTTTCTACAATTATTTTAACTGTATTTTATAGATTCTTTTCCATGGTGCTATTCCATTCCGATGGGTCTCTTGTAATCTTCGTATGTGCTGTATCAATTTCATAGGAGGGTACAGTGATTTAATATAGAAACTCTGTCTGACAAATTTTTGTGTACTCTACTACCTTGATTATCAGCTCTTCTATGTATGATTTAAAAAATAAAGTAGTTTACACTAACATAGCAATGCATGCATACTTTTATTAATACAGCTGGGAGTCAGAAAAGGAAGTGATTTTCTTAAGAGCATGTGAAGGAGGATTTATGGTCATATCTCTGACTCAAAAACAAGCAAACAAAACTGTCTTATTCAGGGGAAGATTTACTACTCACAAGATTTTGAACTGTAACATTCAAGAGGTCAAGTGAACTCTGGGTTCATCTGGGCTGGAGCTTTTCTCTAAGGAGTAGATGTTTAATGGTAGGGAGGTAAAGGAACACAGCTGGAGTTTCTGGGATAGTAATGATATTCTTAATACTTTTTGGTTACAAGCAGCCCATTTAATTTTGAGTAATTTGCTTGCAATAAAATAAAGAGGAGTCAGGAAGAATTTGACAATGTTTTGGAGTCTCAGGCAAGCTACTGAGCTTCAGAAAAACTAATCACATGTAGGTTGGTTTCTTTCTTGGATCCAAGGCTGACTTTATTATTCCTAAGCACTTTCACCTGGAGTCCACTTCTCCAACTCTCCACCCTCAGACCCTTATAGATCTGCCTCTCTTCCTAATCACTCAGTTGTTCATTTCCTATAGAAACCTATGTAGTTATCTTTGTCATCTTCATAGCATCCAGCTCTCATTGAAACAACTTATTATTTATTTACACAATTATGAGATATTTTTCCCAAATGGAATACAAACCTGTTGAGGGCAATAAGAATGTCCTGAACACATCTCTATAGCCAAGAGCCTAGAAACTACTTTGCTATAGGAAACATTCAATAAATATTTGTTAGCTGAGTTGAAGAGATCAGTAAGTGATGGCATCATCTGATTAATGTATTTAGGCTTATGGTAGGGGAAAAATAGATTCCTCACTCAGCTGCTGTGGCACAGAAGAGCTCTAGTTGCCTAGAAAGCGAGAACCTGATGGTGTACCAAAGGTTCTGATACCTAGGCTGACTTAAAAACATGGCCGGCAGTGGGTACAGATGTCCAGAGTCCTGAGGAATAGAAGAGCAGAGGAGGATCAATGTGTGACGAGGCCCTGTCAAGAGTGCTTCCACCTTCTCTCTGTCTCTCTCGTTGTGTCATAAGTGCATGCACTGTGCCACTATCATGAAAAAGAAATATGGATTTCCACGTTTCTGTTTTCTATGGTTACACCTCCGCACATGGTTAGGTTTATGTCAAATCAGCTGAAAGATAAGAAGAGGCTTTAGCTGCAGGTTCACATGCTCAGTGTCCAAAACTATGTGATACTATCGATACTTAAAAATCAAGTAAATCAGCAGGTAGTGCCTTGTTCATAAAGAGAGCTCTCAGTTCTTGTTAGAGGAGAAAAGAATAGAAACAGAAATTCTTCCTGTTGGAAGGTGAGATTTGATTTGACTGTCAGCCCACAAGGAACTCTTCATCCTCAAGGAGACTACTGTTTGAGATCACACTGATGCAGAGACTGCGATTTCTACATGAGTATGTATAATCTTTTTAAAATTTATACATGTGAGACCAGCAGGTGGTGTCATGAGACTCCCACATGGTCAACTGCAGTTCAAGCGTTGGACCTGGTAGCTTAATTTCTCATTTTTCTCTCTCTCCCTCTCTCTCTTCCTTTCTCTCTCTGTCTCTCTGATGAATTAAAAATTAATAATAATATAATAAAAACAATTTTCAAAAATTACACATACTGAGTAAATACAGATTAGTGGATCATTTTTGGCATACCAGCAACAGTGGTTTCTGAACAGCCTGGATATTCCACAGAAAGGGATGAAGTGAGGGAAGTGAAAGGGAATTCAAAAGACAGCTCCTTCAAAGCAAGGACCAATTCTCACACTCGATCCATACCCTTAGCTGAATATGTGCAATAAACAAAATATTTGTTGAATAAGTTTCCCTTATAGACCTGAGTCAATAACTAAGGAGGTAAACCCACTTAAAAATAATGTTAAACCTGATAAAATAAGAACGTACTCAAATACCAAATTTAATTTATTGAGTTAGCTCATATTGGGAACACAAACACACACACACTCATACACACACACACACAATGGACAACATGGAGTCTTCCATTAAAAATACTGCATAAAGATGTCTTTGAGGCAAATCATTTCACATCCAGAAGCACAACAGTGGATATAATGTAAGTGCAACTGTGGTTTTTCAAATTCCCTAGAACAGAGTGAAAATTTCCTATTCCCCCCAAACCTGAGTACCTTGTTTCAATTTTATCCACTAGAATAGTGAGTGCATTGTTTAACATTGCTTTGGAGCATTACTATAAATGTAAAATATCTTTTATTCCTCTAAAATTTTGATAAAGAATATGATAATATCTTTAACTGGAGTAATATACAGTGTATTCAAGCTGGGAAAATTGGTTTTGGAAACTGTAAAGACATACAGTGACTGAATGTATAAAAATTAAATAAATAAAAAGAAAATGAATAATATTTTTGGAAAAAACAATATTTGTCCCTGCTTAACTTGTTTTACTTTGTATAAAGAATCAAAAGAAATCATTTTTAAATACTTGGAAAGCTAGAATTAAAGCAACAAAAACTTTATATTAATTTACAGAACAAGTCTTACTAGTAAATATAAATGCTAATTTATAGACTTTTTCTTTGAGAAGGATTAAAAGCATCTATGAATTAAGACATGGGGATATAAATGTGGCCAAAATAAACACATTCTAATTGCATTTCAAGTATTTAGGGCTTTTTATAGTTCTTCAGATCAGATGGCATCATGTAGACATGTCAGTTTCTTGCATAAATCCAAATTCCAAAATAGAAAGGGATTCTTAAGCTGCTTCCTTCGGTAGGGTTAATGTATGCAAATATTCACTCACCATATTTTGGGCATCATCACAAGAGTGTAGATCTAAAAGAGACATGCAAAATGTGGTATGGATTGTGGGTTGTCAATATTTAGTTTAAAATGTACTGGTTTAGGTGCGATCAGCCTGTGCTGGAGACTTTGCTGTTGAGCACAACCCCGTGTCTCCATGCAGACTACACTCCATGCAGTCCAATCACTGCAGAGGTGAGGATACAGGGGTGGTGGTGGAAGGCCTCAAGTCCATAGTAACCTATTGATTGCTCTTCCTCTGATCTATGCTGCTAACTTGAGGTTTTCCTGGAAGCACATGAGAGCTACAGTACATGGAGCTACAGTACATGGTTATTTTGAAAGTTTCAACAACAACTCTTTGTTGTGTAGTCCTTTTTCCTACTCGGTATTTCTAAGATTGACATAAACCCTGAAGTGAATACATTATTTCCTCCATAGAACATGGACAACAAGACACAAAGCACAAGAGAGATTTCCAGGAATATGACCAACATCATCAACAATAATAATCAAGCAGATTGAGCAAAGTTTTTATTTGTTTATTTTGAATTTTAACACAGATCTTTTACATACATTTTTGTCATTTACTTTTCATGAGGGCATGAGTAATAAATATTTCACTCTATTTTCAAATTAAGAGATGGAAGCTCATGGCTCCTAAGTACTTTTAATTCTTGTCCAGGTTTATTCACTCCTATAACCTTGGTATGTTTATGAACCACCATGTCAGTGGTTCCTAAATAATAGCTGCTGGACCAAAGCAAGTATCTGAAGAGTTCAAAAAACCTGAAAGAATTTACTAGCACCAGATCATATCTCCAAAAAGTTCTCAAGGGAGTGCTATGTCAGGAAAATTAAATGCAGTCACACAGAAATAAGAGTTCAAAAACTAAGAAAATCGCTAACGTAATCCTGGGACAAGTCTGAAGTTGAATATTATATCCCAGAATTCAATTGGAAAGATGGAACCACAATAGAAGATAGATTAAATACATGAGACTAAACTGGTGAAATAGCATTTTATGACTTTTGAGTAAAATATTGCTGCTTTCCTTCTAGGCTTTGTTGCCTGGTTTTAAGAGCTTTTGTCCTGTCTTGAGCTGTCAATAGGTTCATGTACCTTGTATTTGAACAGAATACTAACCTGTTTCCAGGATTTAAGTTTTAAGGAAATTTCCTTACCAATTCAAAACTGCTTTTCTTGAAATTACCAGCTGAACTTGCTATTGAAAGTAGTTAGATTATTTAAGAAATTGTATGATCAATACAATGTGAGGGGGAAGGAATGAAAGACAACTACAGACACCACAGATAGTGTGAGAAGAATGTGGGAAAGGGCAGAGGGTCAGACATAGGAATAAATGTATATAAATGCATACATACATACATAAATATATATATACACACACACATATATATGTGAAACTAGAAATGGAAAATTATTGATGATAACATACATGAATAAACCACTATGCAGTATATTCTGGATGGGAAACCACTTTTTGTATGCTGGGACAATGATTAGAGGATGAATGTAAATTAATTAATTAAAAAAAAGTTTCAGGAAAAAAATGCATACTTGATGTCTGCAGTAAGCTATATAGTCCCAGCAATGTGCAACTTTATAGTATGTTCATTCTCCTCACTGAGGTTTATGCCTAAAGTCAGACTTGTGTTCATGGATATGCATATATCAGTTGTGCTTGCTATTGGAAATATTTAGATTAATGAAGTTCACTAGCAAATCAATAAAATGGGGGAAAAAGCATAGAAAGCAACCATGGATACCACAGACAGTGTGGGAGGAGAATGGGACATGGCAGAAGGTGAGAGATAGAGAATCAAGGATGGCAAAGAAAGCAAAATATATAGGAAGCAAGAGATGGAACATTATTGGTTGATGATAACACATATGTTGATGTGCTTGATTGAGCCAATATACAGTGGATTCTGAATGGGAAATCTCATTATGTATGCTGTAATGACGTACAGTGAATTAATGTAAATAAATACATTTAAATTAAAAAAAGAGTTCAATATACATGTAGGAAAATGAGAAAAAATAAGCATATTTGTTAGTTATGCATAATGCTTTATTCAAAAAGATTATATACTGTATTTTGAGATTTCTTTTCTTAATATTTAATGTTAGAATACTCTTTCCTTATAAAATGATGTGGGTCACTACCAGGGCCTAGTGGTTGAGGGACCCGAATCCCTCATGGCCAATAGCACACGTTTAAATGGGGGCCAGCAGTTGACTTGGGGGTTAAGGTGGCTGGATTCCCACATGCCCATTGTGACTTGAGTCCTAGATGGAGTGGCTTGAAAATTATGCCGGGCACATTTGTGTGTGCTACCAAAAATCCCAAGAAGAGAATGGAGGAGAAGGGATTGCAGTGTGGCCATCCCCCTCTGAGTGCTATCCCACTTTCTCTTTCTTTGTCTCTCTCCTCTCTGGTGATGCATGTGCCCCATGGCAAAAACCTCAATAACAATCATAATCATAGAGCCTCAGGTAGTGCTGCTTGAAAACATGCTGGGCACATGTATGGCCATTCCCCAAATCCTGTCCGGATGGAGAAATAGAGGGAAGGTATTTCTGTGTGACCATGACCCCATTGGAGGTGTTTTCCCTCTCTCTCTTTCATTCTCTCTGTCTCTCTCTGGTGAGTAAAAGCTCTCTCTCTCTCACTCTCTGTCTACTCTCTCTCTCTCTCTCTTTCTCTCTAGATAGATAGATGATAGATAGATAGACAGATAGATAGATAGATAGATAGATAGATAGATAGATAGATAGATAGATATAGACCCCCCACATAAGGGAGAAAGCAAGAATGAGAGACAGATTCCTGGGCTGAAATAGGAAACAAGGAAACCAAGTTCCTGTAAGAGGCTATCAAAGGAAGATTACCAAGAAGAAATTCTAGGTTTTCTCTTTTTTATTAATGAAACTGATAAGTATCTGCAGTGAGATAAGAACTACATTAGAGGCAAAGTAGAAAATCAGTCTCAGTCCGGACTGCGCTGCAAGTGGCCTGCATTTTGGACAGTAACGCCAAAGCCCATCCTCCTCAGGATGGCCCCTGCATCCCTTGCCAGTTGAAAGGGGACCCCTCTACACAACTCCTTCCTGCCCTTCTCAGTCCCTGTTTACAGATCACAGGCTGCTTCAAGATACATACCTGCCTAAGATGGCATATTGCTCATTTGTCCTAGTGTGTTTTGGTATGGAAAAGGGAGAATTTGGGAAGGAGACAATGAGATTATAAATAGAATTTTTTTTTGAATTTAATACTTTCTCCTGTATATTTTCCTTGTATCTTTTAGGCTTATTATAATTGGTCTGCTTGTATGTGCTGGCAGCCACCCAAAAAGCTTATGAAAGAAATAATGCATAAAATAAATTATAAATGATAATTCCTAATTCTTCATCTTACCTAGAGGTGGGTAGGGGGTTGCTTTGGCATGTAATTTAATATTATTTGCATCTAGTCTGCTTCCCTTTATTAAATTGTTCTGTCCTGTATGAGTCTAAGGTGTCCAAGAGAGTACACAGTTTATGTAGAATACTGTAGAAAATTATACTTCCCTGGTATTCTGCAAAGTAGCGCATAAGGTTGAGATGACTACTATATTATAAGACATTTTTCTCATCTCCTGAGGAGGGTAAAGTCTTCTGGTACCCTTCTTGCAAAGGTCCACCCAAATAGTGCAATCTGACTAGCATTTCTGGTTAGATTTTAGGGGGAAATAAAAGAAGGTTATATGTGATTTGTTAATAACTGAATTTTTATATGCATATCTTCTGAAATGAGTTTTTAAAAATTCTTCTTTCAACTTAAGTTATGCTAGAAAACCAGGTGTGACAATATCACACTGAACAGTATATTCTACTATGTGGCACTGTCATGCAAAACAACTGAATTACTTTGCTTTAAAGTATGTACCGCAAAGGGAATGGACTCATTTGTTCCAACTGAGTCATGCTCCTGGTGGTAGAGATGTCATTACATACTGTTCAAGCATGAAAAGGGTATTTTCGTTTTTTACTTTCATAATTTTGACTGTAGATATATATAAAATCTAACCTTTTTTTATTAATACTTGAGTTGGCTTAGCCACAGTGGCACAGGCAATAATGTCTCAGCTGCATAATGCGAGAATGCTCTGGGTTCAAGTCCTGAGTACTATGTTCTGGAGACTCTGAGGCATTCTTTAGGCATGCCTGTGATCTTGACTGGCTGCAGGGCTAAAGGGATGATGGTGACCAATCTCTCAAAACATGAATAAGTAAACTTAAAAAAAAAATTGCTTTAAGGTCCCAGTGGTGGACCCATGATAATGCAAATGCTTCCACATGAGAAAGGTCCTGGGTTCTGTTCCAGAACCTTCCTGAACACACGGAGTACACACATGCTTTCCCATGACCTGGGCTGGCTGGCTGGAGGGTGGATTGTGCTATGAAGACCCTGTTTTGTGTGCCTGTCTCTCTAAAAAAACCCTCTCTCTCTCTGTCTTTCTCTCATGGGAGAAATCATTAAATATACTTTAATAAAAACATGTGAGTCTATTCCAAGTACTTCTCAGTTTTTCTGATTAGTGCCAAATGCAATGACCTTTTCTGTTTGTAGCTTGGAGACAGTATAGAGATCCTGAATATGTTTATTAAAATATACGTTACATAGCTAGAGGTTTTAATATGTTTTAAGATAAAATAAACAGTTGCTAATGCTTTCTTATATATTTTTCCATCTTAAATACTTTTAATTGTTGAAATGTTAACATATGTAAATTTTAACTTAAACATTTTCTCATGAACCATCTATAGTGTTTTTCACGTGTGTGATTCAGAGTTTAGACCGGTTAAATGGGGACATATGAACTACAGTGATGGCACGCTATAAGGAGATGTTCGGGTAGATTGGCATACATAGGCAGCATTTTCTTTGATATTATTCTTGTTTATCTGTTTGAGGGAGGCTGACAAAGCCTGTTATAATTGTTAAGGAAAGAATTTTCATTCTTCTTTTTCACCATGCACATAATATGTCAACTATATGTATGTAACGGTATAATCATTGAATATGGATGCTGAAAATCAAAGGTTAGACTTGATAAATGTTTTCATTTGATATCAAAACAGCATTTTGATAGGAATATTAATCACTGAAAACTTATAAATTAATATTTATATTAAGGAATTATGATAACATGAAACTTAGATATTTAAAGTACAATTTCAAATGATTGCTTTTTCTTTAGATGCCCATTTGCAGCTATACGGGATTTCAGTATTTAGGCCTAGACACCATCCCTTATTCATTTAGGTTTAGACAAAATTTGTGTGAGTGTCTGTGTAAATGTACTTTTCTCGTAGTATCAATTGTGTGTTGCCAAAGGTTTGCATAGTATGACATTGTTGGAACACAGATCTGGAAGTGAACAAAAGAGCTGTTTTTGTTGCCAATCAGAGGAATGTGTTTTCAAAACAAGGAGAACATTTTATTTTTCTTTCTCCCCAGTTCTGCAGTAGTGTAAGTGTTAAAGCCTCAGAGGTTTAGAAAGCTGCAGTGAATGTGTTAAGACTGTTAATGAAGCTTCTGAATCTAAGGACAAAATTAGCTCTCACACCCACACTGTGCAAAGTACAGCAACTGTCTGATAGAATTGCATCATGACTTTTACCTGGGGACACGGGTATTATATTCAGCTGAATTGATGAAATTGGGAAGACAGATGTGCCCAAAGGACATTTTAAGAAGCTTGTACCTACATAAATTGCTTGTGAAAAATCTCTAAAATTTGAATAAGAAACCAATGTAAAATGCTTTCTGCCTGTAAACTTCAGGTCATATGATATATATTATCCAGTATATCCTTTAAGGAGAGAGAACATTTGCCTTTCTTTTGTTACCAAATAGTCTATATAATGTCAAGCCCGATAAATGTCTATTTTTTCTTTATAAGATAAGTATTTAGGACTAAAGAATTTAATGAGGAATGCTAACCCTTATATGTTGTTTGGTTAAAAACAGTACATTTACACTTTTGTTGCAATGCATCTGGCAGATGAAGCAATTCGGGGAATTATATAATTGGGAGAATATAACCACTTAGCAAATAGAATCACAAAGTAAAAACAGCAATGTCAATGAACACCTCTCTTCCCCCTAAGATTACCAAAAACTTTAATCAAAATCCTTGGTCATTGAAACCTGAGAAATCAATCCTAATGTACTCTGCATATAAATCTTGGACATAAAGCCTTAAAAAAAAGGACAATTTCATTTTTAAAGAAATCTATGTTTAATTTTATTTACATATTATACAATTCTACAAGTTCTTGGACATTTTTGGTTTTGAAAGTGGCAGATTTTAGATTTGCTTAAGGTTTGCTATTCTAAGAAACAGAAAATAGGTGTACAAATTCCAGAGATTTAAAATTGTCAGCAGTAAAATGTTCAGGTAAAAAAGGACAACTAGAGGATTCTTAACTTACACTTTCATAAGTCATTGAATACTAGATGTTATTATTTTTCTTAGAAATTTCAAACAGTAAATTATTACATAGAAAATTCTTTCAGCCTCTTAGAAAATTCTACAAGCTGAACTACTATGCTTATTTAACTGTGTAGAATAGTGAATTGTATTAAAATGTTAATTAAGTGACCTTTAAGATACTAAACATAATTTGATATCGGCAGTACTAACTCCACTTCTAATACACAGTTACCAACATTAGCAACAAAAGAAAAAAGATGGTTACCTTTGAAATTCATAAAATTAATAGTCCTGTCCACCAGAGGGCATGGATTTTCTGCAAGAAAAGGACAGAAGATGGAAGTGGAAAATTCAATGATAGTCATAACTGGCCTTTCTTTTGAAAGGCCATACACTTAATTTTGTTTTTTAAGATATGCTCATTTAAAATTGATTTGCACAGGGACACCAATAGCTTAATTTCATCATGTCCCCTGACTCTGATTTTTTACAAATTTATTGCTTCTTCCACTCCATTCATAGTTCACATATATAACTCTTTATTTTCATGCACCTCATTTTTATATGGTCTTTTACCTTATTATACAGAGTCTTTGAAGGGAATAGTCTGTCACTTATGATTCTATTCTCATAGTAAAACACAATACTTTGTCCAAAGTAGGTGACAAATAATTATTTGTCAATGAAGATAATAGTATTGCTAAGAAAACTGATCATATCTATTCTATTAAAAAGTAATATTTCCATAATAATGAATAGTTTACCAAACATTTTTATATCATTTATTTAAGTCTCAAAATACTTGTACTTTAGGCTTTAAGCATCTTTGCACATTTGTAGTAAGAGATATATTACTGTAGCAAAACAATTTGTTAAAGTGACTTTTTAATAAAGAAGTTTTCTCTTAGTCCTAACAGTAAGACTTGTTATGATACTTCCTTTTCAATAAGCTACCAAGAAGTCATTTAACTTTCTTCTTATCTCAGTAGCATAGCAATATTTGGAATTCAAAATATAAAATAATACTTTATCTGAATAGGAAAAGAGTTAAACATTATTCTTCTCCTTTTTGTACAATCAAAAATACTTCATTTGTATGAGTTACTTTACCAACGATCCTAACATACACTTTTATATGTATAATCGATAATAGAAAGTTAATAGAAGCAATTTCTTGCCAAATTTCAGTGTTAGTGACTCGAGCTTGAGAAAGTAACTAATCCTGAGGGATTATACAACTAAATTATAATCGAAATAGAAAATTGGTAGTCAATTCAGTGATTAAAACTACCTAGCTACCAACAATTATATTTATTAAATCTACACATTATTAAATCTAATTGTAAAGTGGAATAAATTTAATGTTATATAAATAATATAAACCTTTCCAAAATCAAAATGTTTATAATGTGATTCAGCAATTTCATCATCATTATGCCAAGTGAGAATGTTCATTTCTCATTTTTTTTATGTTCCGTGTCTTTTTCTGGAGAATTCACAATTCAACCTCTGAATTCTTAATTTATTCAAGTTAAAGCAATATAATTACTAAATCTATCACTTAGAACACATTCCATGTAAACAAATCTAACATCATATATACCTAGCTTGCCTCTTTGTTTTTTGAAATGAGATACTACATTTAGAAAATCAATTTGCCAAACCAGCTTTAGCAATGAATGTCACTCAGTACATAGAATCCTCTTGCCAATCATGACAATGCATTATGAAGTGCCTTTTACCTCAAATCGTCAGAAATGTTGGCTAAAATCCTGTAAATTTTATCTGAAATGAAAATCCCTGATTTTCTTCTATTATAAGATGAATTTATGTATTCTTTGATGACTTCTCCATATACTTTTGTTCTTTCTGCCGAAGTTTCCAAAATGGTTCCAATCACAGTGTTCCATAGGTTCTTCCCTGGGGCACCACAAAGGAATTACAATTTCTTTTAACACCTTTACAGCATAGTCAATACAATCAAGTAGCAGGACATAAATTTTGGGAGGACATTCAGTCATTACCTGCTAAAACCAAATTCGAAAACAAAAAACTTTGGAGCATAAACCATTATCTAAACTGTAACAGCAGACTTTTCCAAGAAAATGAGACTGGATTCTTGCCTTTTTCTATTGGCCAAACATTGTGTCCAAGAAGTTGAATCTGTCCAATTGAACATCTTTGTCTAGTTCATCAAAGCTACTGGATGGGCTAGGACGAATACTCCTTTTGTGCCTGAATGTTCCACACACAAAATGCATTTTTTTAAAAATTTACTTTAATTACAGTATAATTGCCCAAAACTTACATGTGCCATGCAATTTCTTTTACAAATACATACACCTATGTACATATGCAAATCAAAATATGATGCCTCGTTGCCCTTTATGTCCTTTCTCAGTCAATATCCCCTCTCCCAAAAGTAACAATTATTTCACCTTCTGTCCCTATAGAAACTTTGGCCTATTCTTGGGGCCAGCAGGTGGCATGGTGGTTGAGGATGTTAGAGTCCCACATGGCTGGCCACGGTTCAAGTCCTAGACCTGGCAGCTTTTTCTCTGTCTCTCTCTCTATATATTTCTCTCTCTCTCTCTAGTTTTATCCCTCTCTGGTCAAATTTAAATAAATAAATAAATAAAGTTAAATAGAATAATTGTTTTGAGAAGTTTTTGCTATAGGGCGTGTTTGGTGGCCAGAAAGACAAAGAGAGACAGAGAGATAGGAAGCGAGAAATCACCCCCAGGGGGGGCTGACCACACTGCAATCCCTTCTCTTCCATTCTCCTCTCAGGAACTTGGGCACGCACACACGCGTGCCCGGAGTGAGTTTAAGCCACCGGGTCTGGGACTTGAACCGTGGTCGACTACATGGGACTTCAGTGACATAGCCCTTACACTAACGGCTGGTTCCTAGAATAATTCTTAAAAAAATAAACTTTGGCCAATTCTTGAATTTTATATAGATACATGCATTTTATAAAATTCTTAATATTTTTGGAAATTTTCATTTGTATATCAAATTGGAATTATAATTATGTGACCTTAAACATTCTAAAATCATGTATTAATTAACATGTACTTGTTGCAACCATGTATTTTTCAAATCAGCATTGCTTGCCTTACTAGTTAAAGTGTGTTATATTTGGATATTTATATTTAAATAAACTCAGAAAATAGAAATTTAGACATTTTTGTGAACTTCCCAGTATATATCACTGAGGTATTAAACTTGGCTAATGTCACAATCACCATTAAAATTTGTTTAATCTTGTTTCTGAGGTCAATGTCTTATCTACTAAAATCTACTGACTTTTGAAGTTCCTCTTTTAAACATTTAATTTTAATGTATGAAAGTTTATTATTATAATGATAAATATTTTTAAAATATCAATTTTTTATTACAATTAATTTTTTTAAAGAATTATTTTATTAAACTTTATTTATTTAAATTCGAACAGATGTGTGTTGGGGGGAGAGAGAGAGAAAGTGAGAAAGTAAGCCGCCAGGTCTAGGACTTGAACCAGTCAGCCATGTGGAAGTCCAGTGCCCTTCTGGCCCCTGTAATTAAAGTTTTAAAATGTTGCAGTTTTATTGTTTAGAATGTCAAAGTCTTAAACATACTTTTTACTTCTTTGTTAAGCTAGTGCTTGGTGATGTGAGAAAAATAATCTCAGCATTCAAGGTCACATGACTGGCTTTTAATATTCAGTCATCTCATAAGAAAAATAAAGTCAATTTTAGCACTGCTAACTATGCATAAGTATTTACAACCCAGAAAAATATAATAGTCAATGAAAAAACATTAGTATCATTTGGCTAAAAGGAACCACTTTTTCTTTAAATTTCAAGATACAAATATATTGAAAATTTTCTTTTAAAGTTATAATTTAATTTAGAATTTTAAGATGCCAATATTAAAAACTCTTATAGTTTTTTTCAAAAACATCTCTAAAAATTAGTATAAAAATTCTATGTAAATGGAACCAGCAGTTGGCATAATGGTTGTCTCTGGACTCTCATGTAATTGACCGCAGTTTGAGCCCCGACCCGGTGACTTAAACTCATGGCAGGTACGTGTGCATGCATGCCCAAGATCCCAAGAGGAGAATGAAGGAGAAGGGATTGCGGCATGGCCATCCCCACTGTGGGGTGATTTCTTGCTCTCTGTCTGTCTCCCTCTGTCTTTCTGGTGAGCTCACACACCCGATAGCAAAAACCTCTCAAAACAAATTCTATGTAAATGTAAAAATGTTACATATATAGAATTTGCCCAACCACACACTACACAAATATACAATATTTATAACATGACAGAATTTAGCCAATACTCAGTAACCACTTTGGTTTTGTCTGTTAATTATTTTAAATTGCATAAGCATTTGGACAAAGGTCTTCTCTTAGCAAATGATTTGCATTTTTTTTTTTAATTACCAGAGAAGGCCATGTGTTCTTACCAAAGTGAGAGAGAGAAATATATAGAGAGAAAGCATCTCCCCCGCCCCAATGGAGTGTGGTCATGCACAATTATTTTTCTTCCATTCTCTTTCTTCCATTGACATTTTAGGCATGCACATATACATGCCAGGCATGGTTTTTAAGGACTGAGCCTGGACTTGAACCACATTCAGCCATTTGAGATCCACTGCACTATGGGACAATCCCTACATTATATATATTCTTTTCATTTTATTTGTGCAAATAGGAGATACACTTTAGTACAATCCTAACAGGGCATTCCTAGTGCGTTTTCTCATATTGAGGAGAAAATATGTATAAATATGTATATACATTAGTATGTGTATATTTAAATAAGTGAATGTATGCATATACTTACATATATGTACAGATAAAAATACACACACATATACATATCTAAGTTACAAACCTGTAAGTTCTATTTTTACCCCTTCAAATAACTCATTTTCTCAATTAAGAACTAAATACTACATGTCAATTTAAAAGTTTGAAGGGATTAGGAAGGGTTAAGGCACAAGGAATCTCCTATTGAGTTTGGCTACCCAATGTATTCTTTCAACTAGAAATCTTATTTCCTATAGAATCTATTGATAAACTGTTAAATACTATAGATTCAATAACTCAATATAGATATCAATATAGATGGTACTTTGTCCCAGAACCACTTGTAGAGATAGCAATGGTAAGGAAAGGCTCTATTTGATAAAACACAGCCACATCCTAGCTAGTCCCATCACCTCACACTTTTTATAATTTCTCAGTAATTTTACTTAATTGATTACTTGCACACATACCCATTTACCATACCAAATAAGAGAAACATTACAACTCAGAGGCTTTCTTTCTTACTAGATCAGTGTTGTGGTATTCTCAATAATCACAAGAAGGTAGGAAAAATATTTTTGTAGTCATTTAACATTATTGATAACCTACAGCAGATACTGATAAAGTGCTTTCTTAAATTCTGAGTGAACTTGTCCCTAGAGCCAGTATTAGTTTCTTTTATTGTATACAGATGTGTTTGTAACACTTCTTTTTCTAAATTCTCTCTACTAAAGTAATGTCTTCGATAATTTATGGTAAAGGTCTCTAAGGATTCATTTACCTAGTTGCTAAATTAGCATAGAATCTTGTGAGGTTTAAAATTCCTGGCTCTAAACATACTTTTTCTGATGCTTCCTACCTCTGTGAAAACGTGAGATGAATCTTTTTTTTTTTTTTTTTTTTTTTTTTTTTGTGGGGGTTTTTTTTTATGGGGGGCGTCCCCGTCACCAGACAAAGAGAGGCAGAAGGACAGAAAGGGAGAAACCACCTCCCAGGGAGGATGGCAGCGCTGCAATCCCTTCTCCTCCATTCTCCTCTCAGGATCTTGGGCATGCACACATGCGCCCTGCACGAGTTTAAGCCACCGGGTCCTAGACTCGAACTGTAGTCGACTACATGGGATTCCAGCGACATAGCCATTACGCCAACTGCTGGTCCCATGAGATGAATCTTAAGCTGAACAAGAATACAGGGTAACTATTCGACTTGGTAACAAAGAGACAACTTTTCCACCTGTAATTTTTTTATAGATTTTTGCTATAGGGTGCATGCTCTCACTGGCCAGACAGCGAGAGATGGAGAGAGGGAAAGTGAAAAATGATCTCCCTAGGGGAGGGCCATGCTACAATCCTTTCTCTTTAATTCTTCTCTCAGGAATTTGAGCAGAAACACTCATGCACCTGGCATGATTTTCAAGTTACCGGGTCCATTAGTCAAACAGTGGCCGACCATTGGGATCAGCAGATGGCATAATGGTTACGATGCTGAACTCCCTCATAGTTGATCACGGTTCAAGTCCTGGGCACAGCAGCTTAAAACTCATGTTGGGCATGTGCATGTCCAAAATCCCTAGGGTAGGACAGACGAGAAGGTATTGTGGTGTGACCATCCTCTGTGGTGGTGGGGGGGAGGGATTTCTCAATTTCTGTCTGTTTCTCTCTCTCTGTCTGGTGAGTGCATGTGCCCTACAGGGGAAACCTCTCTACAAACAAAAAAACAGTGGTTGACCACATGGGAATCTAGTGCCTTAACTACCATGCCATCTGCTGGTCCCCCTACCTATACTATAACGGAACGTAAGCTTGGAGAAAATAGTGCCCCTAGGATCTGGATGGAAGCAGGTCATTTGAAACTGAATTCCAACTGTACACTTACCCTCCATGAGAGTACACGCAATGTACTTAACCTCTGAAAGCTTTAATTTTTCTTCTTTTGTAAAATGGACAGGATATGAAAAGTACCTGCTTCATTAGATGTCATGAGGCTGTTGGGAGCCTTCTATAAGTCTATAAATTAATTAACTTAGTTCCTGGGACATAATAAACACTCATTGAAGTTATCTATTATGATTTTCATTGGGTTATTGCTGTTGTTATTATTTAGGTTTCTAAAAATGTACAACACAAAGAAGACATCTTGAGACCCACCAAATGTCTCAATTTTCAATTGTCGGTTAACTGAGCCAGTTGAAGTTCCAGAGGTATCAGCAGCCTCTGGACATGTTAACCATCCATCTCTCTGAACTCTCTGGGCTTTAGCTCTGCATCAAGTAAGATCTTCAGAATGGTACATATCAAAACTGCATTACTTCAGTCCTCTTCAGAAATGCCCTCGCAGAGCTATGATTTGGCATCATGCCCTTGGCTTCTAATCAAAGGTCAGTGCAAGAAATGCAAGAAGTCATCGTATGACAAATGCCTCTGCTCTTTTTGTAAAACTGCTATTGAAGGTACTGTCCATTATTTTGTTTAATGTCCCTTAGACAATGATTCTTGCTATAAATTCTTAGAGCTAAGTTTAAGGATTTTAGTATGTCTGTTCTTTTGTTTTAAAGTATCTCATCCTTTTGGGAAGCAGGAAGGGCTTTAATAATGATAGAAGGTGCCTTTCAGCATGTACAGTCCTAGAAAATGTTACCAGCTATTGCTCAGTCACCATCATTAGGGTCAAAGGAAACCCATAAATGTATTCTCCCTTTCCTGTTTCAAATTTGAAGCGTTATCCTAGTAGAGAATATTTGCATGTATAAACATTGTCTCTGAAAGAGGGAAAAGAGTTGTAATACTGATGATAAAATTTCAGTGCACGGACTCTTTGGAGGGCAGAAGGCTTCGTGGTTCCTATCAATTCACATCATGTAAATGAGAAGTGGTAAAGTGGCAGACCTTAGGTGTTTGGGCTGCACCGTGTTTTAGAATACACTGAAAGACAGGTGCTGCACTTATCCACAGTACAAGCATCAGGGCACCTATTGTCATGAGCAAGCTCTTTTTCCTGTTAAACTCATCTCTATAATCAAGGTCATGTTCATAAATGGTAGAATCTGACATTAATGTCCCTACTGCATTACTTCGGGCACAAGAGTCCCTTGCATATTTACATAAACGCTTGCAGACCTTGGAGCAAATAGGTCCGGAAAACTAAAGACAGAATGCGAAAGCAGGTGTATGCATCATCCCTCAGTCCTTCCTGTTCACGTTCTGAAATACATTCCCTTACTGTCACCATGGGCCTGACAATCCTTGTTTCAAAGGAGAGGGGCACACTCAGAAGTATTACCGTCTCCTTGTCTTTCTCAGATTCTGTTCTCACCACCGTAGAACTGGGAAAGCAGGAGAAAGGAGTTAACTCTATTAGTTTATGAAAATTCTATGTTCTGTATCTAAAGTTTAAAATGTTCTCATAAAGAAGGGAGTGAAGTGAGTCCTGGGGAAAAAGTATTTCTAAACTATCCTGGAAGCCACTACCATGAGGAAATGGTTATTCTGCACATGAGAAAACACTACAGGCATCGGCCAGAACTGTCAGCATACAAAAACATCTTAATGAAAATAACATTTTCAGTATCAGTAGGTCATGCATTTTCTCCCCCTCCCAAATGTCCAATAAATAGACATACATACAAATGACTTATCCTACATATCTACTAAAATCATGTTTACTAGTACATGCCTGTGATAAAATACCATAAGCAATAGGATTCAGAGCCGCCAGTAAATCTAAAAATTTCCAAGTTAGCTAGATCTTAATTTGAAGAACAATGCTTTATTTTTTAACATTATTCACTTAAAAATTGAAATAAACTAGCATGCATATTTTTGTTTGGATCCAAGGACTTTATAATCATTTTTGTTTTAAAGTTGAATCTTGGCCCGCTAAGTCCTCTCACACAAACCTGAGGCTAAATTCTGCATCATCAAAAATCTCATAGCAAAACAAAATAGAAAATGCATAATATTCTATAGATCTGTTTAAATTTCAAAGCCTAAATGGTTTTCAGAGATTTGATACCATAATAAATCCTTCAGCAGTGAATAGTTGTAGATTAAAAAAAACAAACATTTCACAGACATGACTATGTACTTGGTGCAGCATTTTAGGCAAGTGTGTGGTTGGTACCAGCACATTTGTGTTCACCAGAGAACACTAAGAATTCTCTGTGTTCTAGTGTGCAAATTCTTGTTCTAGAGATCTCTCTTTTTTGTTTGTTCATATATTCTTTTATTCACTCTTTGGTTTATTAGAAAAAGTATTTGCCTGACCTTCAGCTTTGAAAATTGACAACTCTACTTAGTGTCTGAATGATCTCTTTATTGGTGAAATATCAATAGTTTACTGAAGGACTTCATGAAAAGATCATTTTCCTTCTAAATATCAGTGGTTTATGAGTTCAACATGATAATAATTTTAAAAGAAGAATAAAGTAGTTTAAACTTAAATAGAATGTCACTTTTTTATATGAAAATTTAAGCTAACAATGATTTGCTGGCCTATGTGACAGAGGCAGGCTCACAGCACTTCTAAATGCATAGAACTACCCACAGGGGAGGTAAAAATAGACTAGATATTGAAGAAACCTAACTTTTCCAATTCTAGGGTTTTCAAGTCTGTAAAATGGGTGTATATAAAATTGCCGAGGCATGATTAATTTTATTAGTCTACTTGCTATTAATTAATCATAAAATGCATTTTTGGGGGTATAATTTTCTACTTGGAATGCTCATATTAATTAGTAGGTGAATACTGATCACAAAAGATATGTGACTATTTTGGCAAGTTTACATTATTAATACTCACTATAAAAATCTAATAGAAGGCTTGAATTAACATAATTACTGAAAATTAAAATAAAAACAGCTCCCTGACAGCAGCTACAAACATCAATGGGGAATAAATCAATTATGGCAACTGCTATTTCAAAAGAGATAAAATAAATTATAAGTGTGTGTACTGGCTCTAAAACCTCAGGACATTATTAATAAATATTGTCTCTATTCTAAGATCTAGTGAGCTATGAAGCTAGTACAAAATATTATATATTAAGAATTAATTTAGTTTTCAACCAGAATTCCTACAGGAGAAATACTTACAAAATCACTTCACTATACATTTCCCCTTACGACATTTGATACCATAGGCATATTTTAACTAAATTTGACAGCAGGAAAGGAGTCCTAAGCTAAACACTATGACACAAGTTTTTTAAGCAGGTGACAGTAATGACCAAACAGTTCATATTAATAATCAAATGCTGGCTACTCTGTGGATCACCACCAGGCAATACTGAAGAGAGCCATTTTTTATCTCCAGGCAAGAGGCTCTTCAGGAAGCCTCTAATACCTCTGAAAACTGAAAGATACACACAGTGAAAATGCAATGGCTTCCAGCTGCTAATAGCAATGAATGTACATAAAACTCAGAGAAAATCTGATTGGTTGGGTCAAGAATTGGGCTATAATTATTTTTCCCTCTAGAACACTTTAGCGTCACTTAAAATCAAAGCTAAAAATACTTAAATGTTGAAATGCTTCTTCTAGTAGCCACAATAAATATTTCCAGGATTATTGTTTATTGTTTCAAGCCAAACCCTAGGAAAGTTCTTTGTGGTGTTTTCTCTTAAAGAAGAAAGGCAAGTTAAACATTCGATGTAGATTCCAAACCTTCAGTTTACTTCTTTTGGCTAAATATTCCTTTTTGCTGAGAAAAAGTAGTAAACTCCATAGAAGAGATAGCATCTCTGGTCAAGGCAGGTAGCGGTAACCACTAACAAGACTGGCAAATTATGACAACTGCAGTCAATGGTTAAATAAACTGCTTTCTGCTCTCCACGGGTGAGCTCACACAGGAGCCCTCACGTTCTGTACACAGACAGCAAAGCTGATGGGAATTACTTCTTCATGAGTCCTGGAGCAATATATTTTTTCAGTACTCTTTTTGGATAGATTACATTCTTTTTATTTGAGATAATTGGTTATAACTTCAAATTGCAGGAAAAAACTGTGTTATGATTTGAATTGATTATGTGTGCCTCTCCATTCACTAATTGGTTACCCTGCTCTTTACTGTCTTCTACCTCTTTCATTACCTTGTCCAAGTACAGTAAAGATAGTACCTAGTCACTGCTAGTTGTTATTTATGTGTTTTTACTAATGCACTTACAGACCAAGATTGCTGTGCAAGTTTTTTTTTTCCTTACAAAATGTTACATTGTTGCAATTTTCTGTTTATTTTTTAACAAACTGGACACAATAGTTTGTATATGAAAAATCAGTTCTTAAACATTAAAAACTTATTTTCTTTCAAATCTTAACTGTAACATGTACTAGCTACAAAGGTTCTAGTCCCTGACTTGGAAACTTGAGAAACACACCTACATGTGTGCATATATGCGTGCCCAAAGTCCTGAAAAGACAATGGAGGAGAAGTGACTGCATCACGGATATCTTTCTCTTTAGGGCACTTTCTTACCACCACTCTATGTTCTCTAGCGAGCTCATATGCCCAATAACAAATTAAAGCAAAACATATTTTAGTATGCTTACCTATAAAATAAGAAAAGTAAAAACTAGCCTACTTAGTATCTCTGGTTGCTATAAAGATTAAATAAGGTATTATGTGTAATGGCCTAATAAATGCTTAGATTCTTTTTGGAAGTTAGTTATATTTATTATTATTTTAATATTTCTGTTCTTTTTTTTAGGAGAGTTTTTTGTTTTTGTTTTTGTTTGTTTGTTTTGTTATGCTATAGGGCATGTGCGCTCACCAGAAAGACAGAGACAGAGAGACAGAAAGCGAGAAATCACGCCCCAGGGGAATGGCCACACTGCAATCTCTCCTCCTCCATTCTCCTCTCGGGATCTTGGGCACTCACGCACACGTGCCCAGCGTGAGTTTAAGCCACCGGGTCTGGAACTCGAACCGCGGTCGACTACATGGGAGTCCAGTGACATAGCCATTACACTAACTGCTGGTCCCAACCTTTCTGTTCTTTTAATGGTGCCTATTAACCAATAAATAAAACTTACTTCTCAGTGAACTTCTGTCTTTATAGTTTCTTACTAGTGAAAACCATGTGTCAAAATTTTAAAGTCAAAATTTAAACTATGGAGTAAAACACGTTGGGTCTAAGAAAGGGAACTGTATAGGTAGTACCTATGGGAGCCACACACACACACACACACATACACACACACACACACACACAAAGTAAATTAACAAATGGTTGTTGCGTTTATTTTTCCAGTGATTATAAAGACAAACATATATGGAATTTTTCGTTTTTCTCACATTATCACTGTATTAATTTTCCTTTTTTCTTTTTTTTATTTCACAATTTCTTATTTACATTTAATCATTGTACATCTTATAAGATACAAAACAGTTTTCTCAAACATGCTTGCAATGCATGTCCATCAATTCAGAGGTACTGCCTTGGTTTAAGAGAGAGATTTTTTGCTGTAGGGTGCATGCAGTCACCAGAGAGACAGAGAGAGAAAGAAAAACAGAAAGTGAGAAATCACCTCTCAAAGGGGATGGTCATGATGCAATTCCTTCTCCTCCATTCTCTTCTGGAGATCTTGGGTTCACACGCATATGTGCCTGGCATGAGTTTAAGCTGCCAGGTCCAGGGCTCAAACTGCAGTAGACTACTTGGGAGTCCAGTGACATAACAATTAGGCCATCTGCTAGTCCGAATAACTTTCCATTCTTGTGTCTGTTACATGTTTTTACCTGCATTCCTCCCACACACCCCCTACTAATCACCACCCTCCTATACAGTCTCTGATACCTACAGTTGTCTTCCTTACTATTAAATCTTCCAACCTCCTCTTTTTTCTTTCTTTTTTTTCTTCCCCTTCCTTCCTTTCTTCCTTATTTCTTTCCCCTTTTTCTCTTAAAATGTTTATTCACTGTACATCTTTAAATGCAAAATGTTTTTTCCCAGCATGATCATTGTATTAGTTTTCAAGGGCTGCGTTAACAAAATACTATAAAATAGGTGGCTTAAAATGAAATAGATTTATTCTTGCATAATTTTCACTAAAAGTCCCAAATAAAAGGTGTTGGACAAGCCATGCCACTCCCCAAAGCATGTAAAAAAGCATCTTTCCTGACTCTGCCAGCCTCTAGCAGCCCCAGGCCATCCTGGCATGTGGATGGGTCACTTCAACCTCACCTGCCCTCATCACATGGCACTTTTCTCATGTGTGTGTTTCTCACGGTATTCTCTTCTTTCATAAGGACACCAGCCTTAGCTGATGAAATGTTCAGCTTATTCCAACATGACCTAATCCTAAATAATAATTGGGTCATTGGGAAAGTCATGATGCATTTTTGCATTCAAACAAAAGTAGAAAAAATATGTCATGACTTTCCCAATGACCTAATATATTTTCTATGGCCCTTTTCCAAATAAGGTCACATTATGAGTTCATAGGCATTAAATTGTCAGCATATTTTTGGGGGATACATAATTCGACTCAGAACAACCACTATAAGAAAAGCAAACTAGAAAAATGTGAAAGATCTGAAATAAATGACAACGTGCATGACTTAGGGATAGCAAACAAGGAAGAGTGAAGATGCAGGCAATTGTTAAAGGCGTGTTTGGCTTTTTAAAATACAGTCATTGTCAATGTAGCAGCTACTGAGGTGTAAATATTTTTGTCATGATAACATATATACCAATCATTAAATCTTTTAATTTATAAATATTAGTAACTTATACAATTTAAAAAATAAAATACCAAGTGAAGGGCTACTACCAGATAGTGTAATGGTTATGTTGCTGGATTCCATATAATCCACTGCAGTTTGAATCCCAGACCAGGTGACTTAAAACCCACGCAGGGCATGTGTGCTTGCATGTGTGCCCAAATCCTGAGCATTGAAAGGAAGAGAAGAAATCACTCTGGGTGGTGATTTCTCGCTTTCTGTCTCTCTTTCTTTCTCTGTCTATCTGGATATATATAAAAGTGAAGAAAACCTGTGAGTTTTGTGTGAAACCTTATTGACCATAATATAGAATTATAGAGTTTATCTCAACTACTTTATTTTAGATCAAACTTTCTTTAAAAAAGCTATACATTTTAGAATTTTGAAAATATTGAGAATACTGAGAATATATTCATGTACTTCCTCTTTGAGTTATAATTTTTCATATACTAAGCACTTCATTATGTAATGAAGATAACAATATGTACAAGTATTCTTAAGGACAGATCAGGAATGAAGATACTTATAAGAGAGAAGTACTCACACATTGTCTTCTAATTGTAATCATAAATAAATAGTAAGTGATATTAAAAAAAGAATGTGCTTGCTATAATCTGTCTTAGTTTTTATAAAAGCTCTACTTAAATTATTTAATTTAAAATAAAATAATATGAACTGCATCTCTCTCTCTCTGTCTCTACACTAATCTATCTGGCTATCTGTTTGCTCCTCTGTAAATTTCCTTCAAATATTCTGTGTTTATATTTTGAAAAATATACAACTAATTTCCCTCCTCTGCTGATCTATGTATTTTTGAAAGTATATTTACTTTACATTAATTTTCATTATAATATAACATTCCTAGAGTACGCATGGTGATTTGTGATTAAATGGTGAAGCATAATCACAGGTTAGCTAATCTTTCTGTTTAGCATGCAGCCGAAATGAAGGGCCGGCGGAGTGTTGTCTGTCAGTAATGAAGATTTTATTGTGTTATTTTCACGTGGCTTCCTCTAGCTCTAGTAAGCACTTGGAATCTACATTTTAAGTGCTGTTGGGAAACATTTGTTAAATAGGTTTTTGCCTTCTGTTAAATAGATTTGCAAAATATATTATGATGATTGTCTATAGAGCTCCTGGGCCTTTGTTTATATTGAAGTGTATTTCCTTGTTATTTAATTCACTTAATCTTAAATGTAAGTGCCAAAAACCAAAAAGTTGTTTTAGGTTTGCATACATAAATATGGTAGAGAGGGATACTTTCAGCCACATAGAGTCTGAATTAACACATACCAACCAGCTCCCAGTCAATTCATATAGAAATGCACGATAAAATGTAGCAGCCATATCTAGAGCAAGTTCGTACAATCAATATTAGAAGAAATTAAAGGGATTCCCCAGGTGGCAAAACAGAAGAAGTCAAAGGTATTAAAGGCGTAATCTATTGCCATGAAGGTCAAGGTGTGCATTCCACCAAAATTTAGTATCTAGAGATTATGGGCTAGGATTTTGATACCACTACAGAAATAAGTAGTAGGGTTTTGAGCCAGTGTGAAATGCATAGATGAAACATTTTTCTGAGCAAACCTAGGATGTATAAGATTCCCTATACCCATAAAGGTGTAATGAGTTTAGAAATTTGTCTACTCTCCTGGAATTCTTGGTATTTGGTTTTCTGTTTTGTTTTTGTTTTCATTTATTTCTGGAAAAAAAAAAAGAATTATCTGATAACTAATAATCAAAGCTACAAATAGTTCTTACAATGTGCTAAGTAAAAAATAAATAAATAAATAAATAAATAATGTGCTAAGTATATGACGTACAAACTAAAATGTTACTTTAACACCTCTCCTGAAATTGGTCAACTCTTCAGGAACCTGGAAGATATATTGCTAAATACTGGAGACTGGGTAATTTACAAAAAATCAGAAACGTATTTTCTCATAGTTCTGAAGGCTAGAAAGTTCAAAATCAAATTGCCAACATCTGGTGTCTAATAAGGGACCATTTTCCACTTCCAACATGGTGCCTTGAATGCTGTATCCCCCAGAAGGGAGGAATACTGTTCTTCCATGGTAGAAGAGCAGAAGATAACCCATTCCCACAAGTCATTTTCATACAAGCATTAATCTTTTGATGAGGGCAGAGTCCCTATGATCCAAACACCTCTTAAGAGGCTTGGTCTTTCAATGTTGTTGATTTGGAGATTAAATTATCAACACCTACATTCTGGGGAACATATTTAGATGATGGAAGTAGTCAAATAAAATATATGGAAAAAATTAGCATACCATATATTTCAAATATTTATGAATGAGCCAGTAGGGTAAGAATTTTAACAGTTAAACAGATGAAAGAAAGAAAAAGTCATATTTAAAGGAAATATAAATACTGAAGAGCTAGATTAGAAATGATATCTTCTAGACTTGAAAATTTAGATCATTACTAAATTTTAAACTATGGGTTCAACTTTTGCTTTCAGAACAAAGGCAGATTAGCAAACTGAAAGATAGTAGAAATTATATAAGGTTCAGCATTGAAAAATAAAGAAGGGAAAACATAACAGGAGGCAGAGACAGGTGAATGATAAAACAGTACAACTTAGATCTAGTTTGGGATCCAGAAAAACAAGAGAGAAAATGAAAGACAATATTCAAAGATAATGGCAGATGAATTTATAAAATTAAACAAAAGGTAAAATACACATGACTCCTAAATGTGAAGAGGCACACTCAGTCCTAAATAGGATAAATAAAAACAGATCCTACACTACCAGTAATCTTAATAAAATTTCAGAAAACCAAAGCCTAAAAATTTAAAAGTAACCAGAGATAAAATGTACATTACCTACAAAGAAATAAGATCTAAACTAATAGTAGATTCCCTTATCATTAAGAATAAAGATTAGGGGACCAGCAGTTAGCGTAATGGCTACGTCGCTGGACTCCCATGTACTGTGTGTGCGTGGCCAAGATCTCGAGAGAAGAATGGAGGAGAAGGGATTGCAGAGTGGCCATCTCCCCTGGGGCGTGATTTCTCGCTTTCTATTTCTTTCTCTCTCTCTGTCTTTCTGGCGAGCACATGCGAGCTGTAGCAAAACCCTCTCCAAAATAAATAAATAAATAAGTAAATAAATAAAAAGATTAAATTTGGGGAAAAAATAGAGAGGTAAGGCATTTATGGGACACAGATCTGGTTTATTATCTGTTGATGAGGATGTGTATAGTATTCTCAATTGGGCTGGACTGAGGTGTATATCATGTTGAGTAAAGTCTCTTTACAATCTAAAGATGTATAGAGATTAAATGTATAAATAATAATAATTCTAAAAATATTTTAAAATAGGATATCATCTTCAGAATCTTCAAAGATGCACTTTGCTTACTAATTTTTCAAGTTGAAATAAAGAAAACATCCTATTTTATTGGTATTGTGAAATCATTTGGAACATTCAGAAAATGCTATGAATAATAAAATGATATAGAGTTGATTAAACCTTTGTAGAACGATACAGGGTGCCAACCTTAACAAGAAAGGACATTACCTGTAGTTTGCCTTAAAAGAGCCAACATTAGGTTCCTTTGGTAATAGTGTAATACTATTTAATAATACAATTAACTCAACAAAATTAATAATATAATCTACTTATTAATATGTTTACTTATTAGTGTTTTTAACTTTAGATTTCATCATTAGATTTTGACTACTTTAAAATAGTGTATTTTATAAGACATTTTTTGGGGGGATGCATAAATTCTTTAATAGTTGCATCAACAAAAATTGGGAAATTTAAAGGAACTTTTGGAAAAGTTTATTATAACTTCTTCATTTTACAAATTGGGAAATGAAGTTTAAAGTGATGTCATCATGTGTTCAAGATCTTAGCACTAAAGAAGGAAAAATTAGGACATGGTCTTAAGTCTCCTAATTTTTAGGCAATGCTCACTCATTTATTTACTCTTATGTTTTACATTCAATATTGTATGTCTTTACAATATAGATAATGCATTTTCCTGGGGCTTGCAGGTGGTCTGGTGGATAAAGGTGCTGGACATCCACATGGCCAACCAGATCTAGTCCCAGACCTAGTGGCTTGCTTGCTCTCTCTCTCTCTCTCTCTCTCTCTCTCTCTCTCTCTGGTAAAATTTAAAAATTAACAATAACAAATGGAATTAAATAGATAAATAATTTCAAAAAAAAAGAAAATGAATTTTCCCAGTATGAATGCATTGTATGATTGTCTGGTCTAAGATATTACTATACACAGTGTCATCAGTGGATAATTTTCCATTTTTGTGTTTGTTGATTCCCTTCCTCCCAGCCCCATTTCCTATTCTCTTTCCTCACTCTCTCTGGTATCTATCTTTGCTTCCCATGCTTTTATACCTTCCAATATTTCAGTTTCTGCCATGGAGTGCAGACAAAGACAAATTTTACAGGAGCAAATAGATATGCTTTTTTTCTTTAGGAGCTTAAAAGTTAAAGGCCAGTTAAAAGATAATAAGTGAAAAACTAGGCAAAAACATGATATGAGGCCATATCTCAAAATAGAAATTCTGATTATGAATCAGTTATAATAGCCATCATGTATTTAGCATATACATATTTAAGCTCTTTCATTCATTTTGTCATTTATTCTTTATCAGTCCCCTAAATTAGATACTGCTAAAATCCCCCCTTTCGGAGATAGCCAGAGGTTAAAAAATTAGTCAATATAATATTTCATAATATTTGTAGTGTAACTAAATAAGTTACTCTAGAACAGTGATTCTCAATAAGGGACAATTTGGTCCCCATCAGTACATTTGTTATTGTCTTGAGAGTAGTTTGCCTGTGTTAACTGACAAGCAGGGTTGCTACTGGCATCTAGTGGGTGAAGGTCGGGAATGCTGCTAAACCTTCTACAACGCTTAGCAAACCTCTCACAAGGAATTATCTGGTCTTCTGTTGAGAAACTCTGCTCAACAACATTTAGCACAAATTTTGACCAAGGTAAATACTAAAATCGTGGCTTTCCCCATTTAATGTGTAGACACATCTAAAATATGAACTTTCTTTTCCTACAGTATCCTCTGTGGTTTGAAACTGACTGGCATCTCATAGATCCTGGGTGGTTTCATGTAACACAAGCTACAGCCTGGAAGTTTCCTCTCTGCAGGCAGTCTCCATAGCAGGATTGCTGTAGCTGCGGGCAGTTGTCCCCTGATATCGTCCGGTTTGAGACAGTCTTGACAAGGTAGCAGATGCACAGCAAGCCAACAGACCTCCCCTTTGCTCACTCCAGTTTCAGAATTCTACATGCATTTATATTGAGACAAAAACAATGAAATATATTGACACACGTCCGTTTAAGTATTAATGCTTTATCTTTTCCAATGTCAGCAATCCCTCAGTAATGTAGCTTGCTCAAGTGCTGATAAAGCATTTATTTTGTTTTCTCTAACTTCCTTTTGGGGTCTAGCTCATTTATTTTTAATTCATAATACTTTCTAGGTTTTATCACATCGATTACAGTATTTCAGGTACCAGTTATCATGGTCTGAATCTCTGAAAGGAAGTACATTGAAAATGAAAATGAAATTTCCTACAGTGGTGATTTATTCCTGTTTGATTACTTCTTAGTTTTACCAGAATCTGATATAAAATCATTTTAGTTCTGGAATTTCTTATATAAGTTTTAACACAATAAAACATGCCTTTTAAGTGAAAGAATATTTAATTCAGTTAAGAAGAATACAGACTATTTCCTTTTAAATGTATTCATACTTTATTTTCATTTTAGCTAGAATTATAAATGTTTTTATTGGTTTCAATAGATAACTTTTTTTTAAGAATTATGTGGCACATTATATTATCCTCAATTTTATTTTTCATGTTTTGCTGAAGAAAATATTGAAAACAATATGATTTGACCCTATACATTTTTTATGAATTGGGCTTATCATTCTCAAGATACGTTTTCCTAATCTGAACTGTGCTACATATGAGTCTTTGATCAATTGATACATGAATAAGGAATGCTTTTTTAGAATTAAAAGGAAATGATGCCTAAGGAGGTACATCATAGAATGTTAAGTCTTAAATAAAATATAAGTCTTTAATTTTAGAACCCGTTGTCTAAATACTATGTATTTTTACCAAACAACTTATATTACTGTTACATTTTTCACACTTATAACATAGTGCCCTGTGTACTTACCCATGTCCTAAGTCATATTTGTTATATGAAATGCTAAAATTGGTAGTCATAACATATCTAATAGACAGAAACATCAAGTGTTTTGTTTTTTTTTTCTGGGTTTTTAGGTTTTTCCATGGGGAGTGTGTGTGCACTGGAGAGTGACAGAGAAAAAGAGAGAGGGAAAGTAAAAAGTCACCACCAAGGGGAGAAGGCCACACCACAGCCTCTTCTTCTCCTTTCTCCTCCTGGGATATTGTACATGCACACACACATGCCCAGCATATTTCAAGCCACCGGGTCTAGGACTTGAACTGTGGTGAGCCAAGTGGTATCCCAGCACCTTAACCACCACTCCACCTACTGTCCCTGACAACAGCAAGAATATTTTAATAAATTAGTCTAAGATGCCAAATGAACCTTTAAATATTGGTATGCAGAAAGACCTAATTATTAAAGAGTCAAAACATACTTCAGAATACCTAATAGATCTGTTATAAGCTTTCATGTAATACTTAAAGCGTTACAAGAATATATTTAACATAGGTACCAGCAGTTTGTTGCTGGACTCCCACGGTTCGAGTCCCAGACCTGGTGGTTTAAACTCATGCTGGACGCATGTGCAAGATCCCAGCAGGAAAATGGAGGAGAAGGGATTGCAACGTGACCATCCCTTCAGGGGGTGATTTCTCGCTTTCTCTCTCTTTCTGGTGAGCACACATGCCCTATAGCAAAAACCTCTCCAAAAAAAAAAAAAAAAAAAAAGAATGTATTTAACATCATATAAAATACCCAGCTTTGCTTACCTCTCACAGTTATGTGCTCAAAATAGTGTTTCCTGATCTGTTTTCCTCAAGGTGTTATTTTACTTGTCATTTTTTAATCATGTCTTCATCTTTCCATGAGAAACCCAAGACGTGGGTTTCAAGCTCTACACTTGAACACATAGCTCATGCAGAGGAATGCTATTTAATTCACAGGCTGTAACGCGTTTCACAAGAAGTCTATACCTTTGGTGAAAAGTGTTTCATTTTTACCTGTTGGCAGCCTGATGACACAAAGTATTTGCTCATAATGCCACGACTCCTTGCCTATGAATTGTCACCAGGCTCAGAAAATCATTAGTAGAAATGCCCATTCTGAAAGTGCAAATGGATAAGTATGCAAAAACAATGGAGAAAAAAAATAACATACTGGTGGTTGTCTTGTATATGACATCTTTAGTTTTTTTTTTAGAGGTTTTTGCTATAGGGTGCATGCCCTTGCCAGAAAGACAGAGAGAGACAGAGAGATAGAAAGCGAGAAATCACCTCCCAAGGGGGATGGCCACACTGCAATCCCTTTTCCTCCATTCTCCTCTCGGGATCTTGGGCATGCACATACATGCGCCCAGCATGAGTTTAAGCCACTGGGTCCAGGACTCAAACCACAGTTGACTACACGGGGGTCCAGTGACATAGCCATTATGCCAAATACTTGTCCCTGTTCTTTTTTTTTTTTTTTTAAGTAATTTTATTCTTTACCTTTATAGGGATATCTCTGTCTTCAGACAGAGCTCTTTAAAGAAGCTCTGTACGTGAGTAATCAATAGAGAGTAATCTCCCATGGAGCTGTTTTCCTCCTATAGACATCCTAGATGAGCCCAAATCGAGACAAATATAGAGATGTAAAATGCTCTTAGATGAAATGGAAAATTCAAACTTGTTCAAGGAAGATTAATCCTGATAAAAAAAGAGATGAGGCCACTTACATATCCACCAAGCACTTCAGGAAGCCAGTACAATTCAGTAGTAATTCCCAGGATAACTGCTGTCATTGTTCTCTCCCTATATTATTTTGCTTCTGCCTAAGCTTCTCCAAGTCTGAGGGTAGGCCTTACCCATTTTAATACTGCAGACAACTTGAACAAAGAAATGTTTCCTTTTTCATCAGTTTTTGCTCTACTCACTCTCATGCTAGAGCTCGCATTTCCCTGGAAAGTGGCTCATCCATGGGGCAGGCAGGTGGTGTGGTGGTTAAGGACGCTGGACTCCCACATGGCCAACCGCCGTCCGAGTCTCAGACTTGGTGGCTTGCTTTCTCTCTCTCTCTCTCACTCACTCTGTCTCTGACTGGTCAAATTAAAATAAATAAATAAAGTTAAATAAAATACTTCTAAAAAAAAAAAAAGAAAGTGGCTTATCCTTGCCATGTTTATCTCCTCACTTGTCAGGCACTCCCACATCTCTCCTATCCATTTCCAATGAGCTACTCACCAAGGTCATCAACAACTTCCTTAACAGTTAGTTAAGGACATCCCCCCATAAAACCCTCACTTATAGTGCATCGTTTTGATAGCATTTACTTTTAAATCGCGTAGACACATTTTTTTTGAAATGCCTTTTCACTTTACCTTCTTTGCCCAGACTGTTCTAAGTACCCCTCTTACTTGTTTGAGCATTGCTTATTGGTCTGCTTTGAGGCTCCTCTTTGCTTACTCTGTTAACCCGGTGTTCCTCCAGATTGTGTCGTAGCTGTCGTCTCCTATCAGTCATCAGTTCAGATCACTCATGACCCATGAGTCACACTGCCTGCTTGACAATTCTGCTTGCACACATTATAGAGACCTTAAAGACATGTCTTAAACTAAATGAGATTGTTTCATCTTCCTCCCATATTTCTGTGTTATATAAGCCACTCTCTGGAGTCTCCTGTATCATCAGAGTATCCGATTACAAAACCAAATCGGCTCTACCTGCAATATATTTCTAAAATATTATCTCTGTATATTTTTAGCGAACACCTCTCACCAAAAGTCTAGAACAGCATCCTAACTGGTTTCGCTTGCTCCAGTATGCAACTGCCCACCAGTTTGGAATCTCTAGGAAAGTCACTGTGGAGTTTCTCAAGTACATGTCTGATTAAGTCTGCTTTTAATTCTTTCCATAACGCCCTCTATATGGCGATAGGAGGATGGTGGTAGTTGAGAGGATAAGGTAGTCAAAACCCTTATATCCATTAATTAAGTAAAATTCTTAACAAAATGTCCAGGGTTCAGATGATCAATACGGGTTGTGCTGCTGCTTATGGAGACAACATATCTGTTTGTCCTCACTTTCTCCTATTACCCTCTAGGCAAACAGGGACTAGTATGCTCTATATCTGCTACATGTATCACCAGCCTGGCCCAACAATGATCACTCAAGGATTATTTGCTCAATAAATGAATAACACAAGAACAACCAATATCTGGATAAGACCTTAACTATTTGTAAAGTGTTTTTACATTACTTCTCTCTTTGTGAGGAAGACATACTTATTACCGTTCCTTATGCTATAATACAGTATAGGAAACCCTGTGACCCAAGTGGTTAAATCATCTGAGCAAACGCACATAGCTCTTAAGTAACAGAACCAAGTATCGAAAACAAGTCTTGGATTCTAAGCCCAGAGTTCTTACTATGCTTTTATAAAGCATCTTGTCTCTTCTTAATGGTTCTATCAATTCAATACTCCTATTGAATCTTAACCAGGACTCTGGGTGCAGTCTGCAGAAATCACCCCAAATAAATCACAGTGTTTTGATCCATACATCACCAGACGCAATAGTGAATTAAATACGAGAAAAAACATACTTTTTCCTAAAAATATACATATGTATTTCCTATAACTAAAACACAGCAAGCTGTTTACATAATTCGTTCCTAGGCTATTTTAACTCTCCGCTCCACAATATATCACCTGGACATATTTTAAATGAGCGTGCTTATGTTGCAAGAGGAATGAGAGCTTTGTATACTCTCTGAGAACAAATTGTTTTATATTCTTCATGGTTGCACTCCAATTTACACTTGCAGATCTCTTCACTTAGAAACATTCCGTGGGCATCTGCTCCCTATTGCTACTGTCCCAGCTTCCACAGAAATTGTAGCATCAAGTCTCGCCTTTGAAGTCAGCCACAGTGTCACAGTCCTATTTCCCATTAATTAACTGTGTGCTCAGTTGATCTCAATGTGCTCTCTCCTGCCAGCTCTGGGAGGCCTTGCCCTTTGCTGCTGATTCTGCACAGAACCAGAGTCTACATAAATTTAAAAATCAAAGCTAAGGAGGTTTTCACTTTGCCTAGTTTTTCTTACCTGGAAAAGAAGCTAGCAATACAGTTTGCTTTATGTTCCATGTATAATGCTGAAAACAGTATGAGCTATGGGACAGGCAGATGTGGTTTTAAATTGTGGTCATTGCTCTAGTTAGTTCTGATACCAATAACAGAAAATGTGCAAGTCTGGGTAATTTAAAGAAAAGGAAGTTAATTCAGCTCCTGGTTTGGAGGTCTAAGGTCCAGGGACCACATTTGGTGATTATAACATACTGGATTGCAGGAGAATGTGTATCTGTGTCTGGATCATTTCCTCTCCTTATAAACCCACCAGGACTTAATCATGGAGTACCATCCTAGGTCTAATCATGTCCCAGAGGCCCCACCTTTCCACACATAATCAGATTGTCTTCTCTTAATACTGCCACAGTTTAACCAAATCCAAATACATAAATTTGATTGGAAGGTGAGGATGTTCAAGCCACAGCAGTTACCTGTGAGCTCGCAGATAGAAGACAACCTGAAACCTTTCAGATCTTCAGGATCATCTTACATAAAACAGACTAAGATGACCCTTCCATAGAATTGTTTCCAAAATTAAATGAGTTAATGAGCTTGATGATGCAAAAACTTAACATCAAGCATGTGAAACATAGTCAGCGAAATTAATTTCTTTTTTTCTATCCACTGTGACATCTTGAATAACTTTTTATCTTCTCTCTCACATATTTGGGGCTTTTGAATATCATGAATTTATTTTCTAAACTATGATGTAAACAGTGAATATTGGGACCCAGCAGTTAGCGTAATGGCTATGTCGCTGGACTCCCACGTAGTTGACCGCGGTTCGTGTCCCGGACCCGGTGGCTTAAAACTCACGCCGGGCGCGTGTGCGTGCGTGCCCAAGATCCCGAGAGGAGAAGGGTTTGCGGTGTGACCATGCCCCCTGGGGGGTGATTTCTCGCTTTCTGTCTCTATGTCTCTCTCTGTCTGTCTGGCGAGCGCACGCGCCTCTCTGTCTGTCTGGCGAGTGCACGCGCCCTTACAGGAAAAACCCCCCCAAAAAAAAAAAAAAAAAAAAAAAAACAGTGAATATTGACCTTGTGTTGGTTATTACTTAAATTTCTATTGAGAACTCTGATTTTAAAAAATCAGTCTCTGGGCCAGTCAAGTGGCATGGTGGCTAAGGCAGCAGGATCCCACATGTGGCCAACCATGGTTCAAGTCCCAGACCTGGTGGCTTGAGTAAATAGGCTGCGTCTGGGTGCGTGCATGCCCAAAATTTTAAAAGGAAAACGAAGGAGAAGGGATCCCCTTGACCATCCTTTGGGGAGTAATTACTCACACTCCCTCTCCCATTTTTTCTCTTTCTCTCTCTCTCTCTCTCTGGCTAGTGAATGCACCCTATAGAAAAAAAAAGTCAATCTCTACTATTTTTCAAAGTTCTCCTTTTCACAAATGTTTATTTACCACCAACTATGTTTCAGAGAGTGCACTGGGGCTCAGATAAAAGACACAAAGCCTTTCCTTATGGGGTTACAACTTGCTCTTAGAAACAAATTAATTGCATTTTGAACATCCAGATGAACACACAGAAAGGAGATTAATCAAAGTTTAGACCTCATCTTTCAAATGTAGTAAGTTTCTCTTACTTTAAAGTAACTTAAGTAAGTAGGAATGATAAAATATGTACTCTCAACCTATTGTCTCTCTTGATCCCTTCATCCCCTTTACATAACCTATTTTTATCATAGAAGTAAAGAGAAATACTTCTGAATTGAAATGGTTTCATTATCTGAGCAAGCAGTCGTTGTTTCAAGTGTTTTCTGTAGATTTATGTGATTCTACAGCCTCCATTGTTTTTCTAGTCCAATGTAATTATCTTTGAAATTGAAAAGAAATTTAAAGACAAGAAAATGGAAATTCTATATCTGTATTTACTTAAGAATGGTTATATTGGTCAGAGTTCAGCAAGTATTCACAAAAACGTTGACTGACTAACTTGAAGAGTCTTCCATAGAAAGTGTAGCTTTGGAATATGAATCATTTTTTTAAAAATTGTCATTTGAATCTTGAACCACCCCCAGCTTCAGTAAGCTTAGAATTATGGTATATAGCTGATCTCTCTAGATGTGAACTCAGGACCCTCCCATATGAATCAGCATTGCATTGTATTGCTGTGCACTGTCTAGTCTCTTAGTAGTATATAGTTTTTCTCTTAGAAATTATGACAGAGCATCTTTTCAATAACTTGAGTTTTTTTGGTTTGTTTGTTTTTTGTTTGTTTGTTTGTTTTTTTTATCAGCCAATTAGGGATTAAACCTATTTTTAGAGTTAAGTAAATAATATGTGTATATATGTGTATATATTTTTTAACTCATAATTTTTTTTTACACAGATTTTTTTCTATAGGGAACTTGTGCTTCATGGAGAGAGAGAGAGACAGAGACAGAGACATAAAGATAGAAAGCAAGAAATTACCACCCCCACACCCACCAGGGAACATAGCCACATGCAAACCCTTCTCCTTCATTCTCCTCTAGGGATTTTGGACATGCATGTACATGTGCCTGGCAGGAGCTCTAAGTTGCCAGGTCCAGTACTGGAACTATGGTCAACTGTGAGTCCAGCAACATAACCATTATGCCATCTGCTGGTCCTAAATTCTTAACTTTTGTAATAGCTTCAATAATATCAATAATCAAAAATAAAATCATTGCAATCAAGTGTGGAATGATTCTTCACAATTATTTTGAGTTTGGCTATTTAACAGAAGTGTCAAAGTATTAGTCTCTTTCTGTTGTAACTGTCCATTGGAAAAATGTGGAACTTACCTACCTAACCACATATACCCTGCACATCTTCCCTCCAGAAAAGAGGTCTATAATCTTTTCATGTCTACCAACTATGATCCTGGGACATTTAAATGCAAAAATATTGGACTTTTTCCAATGATTAAGTAATATTATAAGTTGGGTTGGTGGTAGCAGTAATTAAACTGTTTTATAACTTTTAGTAGCATAAACACAATTACCATAGACAGCAGAAATAAGAAATAATAGATGAATAAGTTATAGTTTTCCAGAAAATACTAGATTGATTTCTGATTTATAATCATACCTAAATACTGTTATTTTATACATTTGTTTGTAATTAAATCATAGAAATGTAATGTTTCTTTTTGCCTTTCACCTGAAATTAAACAAGTTGTTAATAAGAGAAATTGCTTTGTCATAGTTTGTAATTCTGTACTACTATAACTCTAAAACCTAATGCTTTTAAAAGTATAAAGAGGAATCAACTCTCTCACTCTTTGTCTTTCTATATTGAGTTGTTGGAAAAGCCATGACATATTTTCTTGGTTTTCTATGAAAAAATGCATCATAACTTTTCCGATGAACTGATATATACATAAATATACACATACAGAAATCAACATTAATCCTATAAGCTAAATTTAAAGCAGTGCCAATAACTAACTTTTTTCCCTGATTACAGCTATCCTTTCTGCTGACAATATATTACAATTTTTAATTTTATTTATAGATTTTGTTTATTTTGTTCTACAATTGTACTTCTTGTGCTTGTAAATTAAGATTCTATTTCAAAGAACAGAATTCCTTCTATTCTGAATAGGTAAAGAAACTATTCCAATAATTAGCCAATTGAAGGAGGCCCCATGGCTGCGAATTTAGCCATTTGCCTAGACCCTTCTGATGTCTCACTCTCAGCGTGCTTCATCAACTGTAGATGCAATATTAACTTCAATGCATATGAATTTTGAGCTCGATAAGAGAATCTCTGTGATTATTGTTTTCAGTCAGAAGACTTTTCCACATCCTTGAAGAGAGAAATTTGCCTTTTCATTGTCATTTTAGCCAATTATTTGAAATTGGAGGAATGATTTAGTCCCTTTCTGTGGTTCCCTAGTAACAAATAACTTGCCTTTTATAACTTGTTAGATATCTGAATTTTTTAGTGTTTAACATAAACTCATATGTAAAGGCTTTATCTCTCTCACAAGATAAATCTGTTGTATCCGAGGAAAAAAAGTCTTAAGTTCATATATA
>NW_006160173.1:1801343-1831038 GCF_000334495.1 Tupaia belangeri chinensis
CTAGAATTTTATAAGAAATAGATTATGAAATAAAAAGGTCACTATAACTTTAATTTAAATTAAATAAATAAATCTTTGCTTGTAAAAGTTGGAATTAAAATTAAAATTTCCAACTTGATCTGCCAACCTGCCTCATCTTTGCTGGGATTTTCTGACACTAATTGGAATGCTCTGAAGCCCACAGCACAGCCAATGACAACTTTTTGGCTATTTTCATGTTTCCAATTTGCACTGGATACAGCAGGATGACCAAATTATGATAGATTTTTCTCTTCCAAATCAATCAACTTTTAACACAAAGATTTCCTCAAGTGTCACAAATCCAGAAGTAGAAAGGATTAAATTTTGGAGGTTGCAAACTCAAGTCCGCAAATGGAATTTGATCCTTGAATATCTGAATCAAATGGTTAAAGTGTTTAGCACGTAGATTCAACCTTGAAAATATTGTCTAGAGAAAGCTTCTTTGAGAGTATTACATAGATATCAATTGATTTAGCATTAAATCTATGGTACAAAAAATTCCCTTTATATTATACTATAATTTCACATAAGCATAAGCCCCTGTTCTGGGTAAAATTATGTCCTCCCACTAAAAAGAATAAACGAAAAATAAAGTTATGTCAGAGATCTAAGCTCCATTACCTAATAGGACCTTACTTGGAGACAGGGGCTTAACACAGCTAATTTTATTAGATTGGGGTCAATAGAGGGTGCTGTGCTCCAATATGATTGGTATCATTATAAAAAGGGGAAATTGAACTCAGAGACAAAAATGTATAGAGAAAAGAAAATGTGAAGAGACAGGGGAAAGATAGTCATCTACAAGTGAAGAGGAAACGGCCAGTAGAAGGAACCCATCCCAAGTTAAGACTTCTCACCTCCAAGAACTATTTAACAATAAATTTCTGTTACTCAGTCACTCAGTTTGTGGAGCTTCTTTGTGGCAGCCTGAAAAAGTCAACTACGTCCCACATTTATTCTACTAAAATTGTGTGCATGTAAAGGTGTGTTTAAAATATGTCTATACATTTATGTATAACATATAATTTAATGGTAGATGCATCTAATTATACATGTATTAAATATTATATGTTTTCATATGTATTACACTTGATAATTCTAAATGAATGCATCAGAATTTCCAGGTTTTCTCTAGAATATTTTTTTATGGCAACATGTGACAATATTCATGTTTTAACATGTCTTCTTTTTTTTTTTTTTTGAGAGGTTTTTGCTATAGGGCGGATGTGCTCGCCAGACAGACAGAGAGATACAGAGAGATAGAAAGCGAGAAATCACCCCCCAGGGGGGATGGCCACACCACAACACCTTCTCCTCCATTCTCCTCTTGGGATCTTGGGCACGCACGTACACGTGCCCAGCGTGAGTTTAAGCCACCAGGTCCGGGCCATGAACCGCAGTTGTCTACGTAGGAATCCAGAGACATAGACATTACGCTAACTGCTGGTCCCTAAACATGTCTTCTTGTTTTTATTTTTTGGGGTTCATTTTACTTTTTTGCTGTTGTGTTCATGATATAGCAGGTGAGCCTATATGAGAGAGAGAAAGAGAGAACCACACTCTACAGGGCCTGGCTACACTATCATCCCCTTGGTCTAGTTCTTCTGTCTTCTAGGATTCTGAGCATGTGCCCATGCATGTGCACACCTGATGTGTTTCAGGCCAACCTGACTGGAGACTCTAACTGTGGTTGCCATGTGGCTTCTAACTCTACAATCTAGTATACTACCAACTATGCCACACAGGCCAGGATAGATTGGCCTTTTTGTAAGAAATATGATAAATACTTGAGAATAAGAGTTCTAGATTTCTTGCTTAGTAACATTTATCAGTTCTCTTTAATCTTTAAAATATATTTTATTGGCTACACTTTAAGAGATAACCCAATTCTCAGAGTTCTACTGATTAAATTCATCTTGAGGATAATAGAGTTATTTTAATACATGATAGAAATAAAGACATTCCTAGTGCAGTTCTATTTCAGGTTCACAGAAGAGAAACCCTACTTGTCAAAGAATCACTGGAAATTTCATGATGCCTAGAATCACAAAGATCTTATCATATAGAAATATTTGGCCATTAACCAGTAGAGTAACTTGCCAACATCAGCTATCCTCTGTGTCTATTTTTTCTCATTTGTACAATATGAATGTTGAACTGGATCGATGACTTTCTTTTTTTTATTTTCTTTTTTAAGGTTTTCTCCACAGGGCACATGCACTCACCAGAGAGACAGAGAGAGAGAAAGAGATGGTGAGAAGGACAGTGAGAAATAACCCCTTGGGGGGATAGTCACACTACAATACCTTTTCCTCCATTCTCCTCCTGGGATTTTGGGGATGCATTAAGACATGCTTGGCATGATTTTCAAGCCACCAGGTCTGGTACTTGAACCACAGTCAACCATGTGGGAATCCAGTGCCGTAACCACCACACCACTTGTTGGCCCAGTTCTTTCTTTTTGGAATTCTTTCTGTTATTAATTCTCATAGCACTTATCATCTCTACCATTAATATGGTACTTTCTCTTACATTGTTAGTCTATTTTTTATTAAATCTTGTTTAAACTCTTTATGCTTTAAATTTTGAAATCTTTTAAATACAGTCAAGAGGGCAAGCACATTTTAAAAAATTATCATCATTATTATTTTTTTATACATTGGATCATTATACATCTCTTGACTTGCAAAGAGAATTTACCCAACATGAAATACATCTCAGACCAGTCTAGTTGAGAATACTATACATGCTATCATCAACAGATAATAAGCCATTACTATGTCCCATAAATGCCTATTTTTTCTCCCTAATATAAGGCACATTTTTAAGTTTTTATTTTTTGAGAGGGTTTTTTTTTTTTTTTTTTTTTTTGCTATCGGGCACATGTGTTCAACAGAAAGACAGACAGAGAGAGACAGAAGGCAAGAAATCCCCCCCTAGGGAGGATGGCCATGCCACAATCCTCTCTTCTCCATTCTCCTCTTGGGATCTTGGGCATGCATGCACACATGACCAGCTTGAGTTTAAGACACCGGATCCGGAACTCAAACTGCAGTTGACTACATGGGAGTCCAGCAACATAACCATTAAGCCATCTGCTGGTCTCCACATTTCAAGTTTTGTAGCAATGTTTTAGCAGCACTGGTACTTAGTACAATTTTTTTTTTTTGCTTTTTATTTCTACAGTAGCCATTGAATTTCTCAAATAAAAATCTAGAGAATTCATTGAAATGGAAAAGGTAAAAATATACCTGGATTTTTCCCAGAGAGGTATTGTCCTTATAAATTCATCCTAATTTATTTATGAACTTAAAAAAAAAAAAAACTTTCAGAAATTTTACAACAATAAATTGGATTCGATGTTTATATGAAATTATAATGTTATAGAGTAGAGATAATTTTGTTTCCTAGCAAAAGTAATGCTAAACCAATTTCAGTGTTTTCATTGACAAAGTCAATGAAAAGTTTATGACATGCAAGGCAATTGGATAAATATGATGAGAATAAATATATGAAATTTTAAAAATCACATTCATAGGAAATACTTATTTTTATGATACTAATAGCTCCGATAGATTATTAGAAAAGATTTCAGAAGTATGTAAAGAGAGATCTCTTCAGTTTGACCCAAAATGTTGATAGAACAAAATTGTACTTCAAAATTCTTTTTATCTATCTAGGACTCTCATGTATCATTATTTGACCCAGTACTTTTTAAGGCAATTTAAAAATATATACCTCACAGTATTTTCTGTCTTTTTAAGAAAGTTGAAATGTTAGGATTAAAAAGAAAAACTTCTTGTAACTAATTTAAGGTTTTTAAAAATATATAATATGCTTCTATTCTGAATCTAGGAATGAAAACATTACATATTATTACAAATCAAGTCTGTTTTAAAATGAAATGATAAGAAATTGCCTTGTTTGCATTTAATGCTTCACTGAATACCTCTGCAGTTGTCAATAGAAATACATTATCAAAAAATAAAATATATATTAAAACTGTCTACATTTTATACTTGCTAGCTACCTATGAATGCATTTATGATCAATTTTTAAATTGATAAAATTAATAGTAAAAACATGTAAATTCTTTCTTTTTACTATTAAGTAGAATGTTTAGAAATGAGAATTACGTTTTAAAAATATACTTTGAAGACCAGCCCATGCCTGGTGGTTAAGATTGCTGGAGCCCACATAGCTGACCTATGACCTGAGTTTGAGATTTTGAAGCTTAGATGCATGTGTGTGTGTCCCAAATCCTGAAAACAGGGAGAAATGGAGGAAAAGGCCTTATAGCATGACCATGCCCCTTGGTGTACGTCCCCCACTATCTCTCTCTGGAGAGTGCACATGCCCTTTGGCAAATCAAAATAAATAAATAAATGTGCTTTGAATAAAAGAAATAAAATAGGTGAAAAATAGTAAGAGAGAAAATATTTTACTAAGATGGGACAAATAAGAAAACTCTAGTGTCTCTATAAGTATCAGAAACACTCAATTTCAGAATAAAGAATTTTATCAGAGTTAAAAATGTCATTTTTTTCATTGAGCAGACCTGAAAATTTGAACATTCCTATACTTCAAAATACAACACACAACAAACTAACTGACTCAGCTACAAGGTGAAAGACACAAATCCACAATTACCTTTGGAGATTTTAATACTACTCTCTCAGATAAAATAAGCAGACAAAAAATTAGCAACAATTTACAAGATTTGATCAACAATATATACCAGTTTGACCTAGTTCACTCACCATTAGCCACAGAGTAATACACATTTATTTCAAGTGTACATGGAATATTTAACAAGGTAGACTATCTCCATGCCATAAAACAAGTCTCAATAAATTTAGAGTAATTCAAGTTACATAAAGTATGTCTTCTAACCATATTAAAATTAAAGTAGTAGTCAATATGGAAAGACATCTGAAAATCAATAAATGAAAAAAGAAAATACAGAAATCAATACATTTATAAAAGGAAATATAGTATAGGTACCTAGGGTCTCTCTTAGGAACACAGTTACTTTAATATTCAAAAAGCAATAAATGTAATGTACAATATTAATAGGCTAACAAAGCAAAAAAAGAATGATCTAAGTGAACATAGAGAAAGTATTTTACAAAAATCTAATATTAATTTCTAATTAAAAATTCAGTTAACTGGGGATAGAAAAAACATCCTTGATCTGATATTTTGCAGTTATTAAAAGCCTGCAGCTAACAGTATAATTAACAGTAATGATCACATGCTTTTCTCCTAAAATCACACATAAAGATGCTTGTTCAACTTCTTTTCAGCATTGGACTAATGGTTTGAGATATTGAAATAAAGTGAAACAAACAAACAAAATATACAGTAACAAAAAAGCAAATAAGTAAGAGAGAAAGAAAAGATATCTACATCACAGAGAGGAACGGAAATGGTATCAGTAGATAAAACAATTGTCTGTATATAGACAATCTGAAGAAATTTACACAGTGAAACTACCTTTCAGAATAAGAGTGATTACCAAGAATCAATTGTATTTATCTTAAATATCAGTGACAGAAATTAAAACATATTGTTCATAAGATCATTAATATGAAATACTTAAGAATAAATATGACAAAATGTGTAAAACCTATATATTAAAAACTACAGGATACTATTGAGGCATTAAAGAATATCTAAATAAGTAATCCCAAGAGTCAAAAACTCACAGTTGTTAAGATATCAGTTATTCTCTCAAAGTTAATCAAAAAATCAGTCCAGTTCTAATGATAATTCTAGTAGTACTTTAAACATACTGGCACCTAGTGCAAAAATTAATTTAGAAAGTAAAGGACTTGAAATAGCTATGAAGACAAAGAAAATATTCAAAAGGCTAACACTACCAGAATTAATAAAAAGCTACCACAACCAAACCAGTGTGGCACTGGCTTCCAGGCAGACAGATCAATAGTAAAGGACAGAGTTCAGATACAGACATGCTTGTTGATGGTCAATTGATTTTGACAATGATTCAAGGCATTTCAGTGGGTTCTTTCAACAAAAGGTCTAAAATGGTTAATATTCATGTGAAACTTTAGTCCTTACCTCACACAAAAGCTTATAGAAGAAAACATAGAGAAAAATATTTTTACCTTGGCTTTGGCAATGTTTTCCTAAATATGACAATAAAAGCTTGATCTATAAAATAACAAACTGACCACTAGATTACACTAAATTAAAAATGTCTTCTCTAACAACAATGATACTGAGGTTAACTTTGAAAGAATGCACAGATTGTAATAGTTAAAATATGTTTTAACAATAATAAATTATAGGGGACTAGCAGATAGTGTAATGGTTACGTTGTTGGACTGCCATGTGGTTTATTGTGGTTTGAGTCCTGACCCGGTGGCTTAAAACTTATACTGGCCACATAAGTGTTCATGCCTCAAACCTAAGAGAATGGAGGAGAAGGGATCACCTATATCCCCTGGGGGGATGATTTCTCGCTTTCTGTCTCTCTGTCGCTCTCTGCCTCTCCAGCGAGTGCATGCATGCTATAGCAAAAATCTCTCTAAAATAAACAAACAAGAAATGAAAACAAAAGTCTGCTTCCTTTAAAAACAAGAGAGTAAAAGGACAAACCACAGGAAAAAAATACTAAAACTCATATGTAATAAAGAACTTGTATTTAGTAATTCTCAGAAAGAAAAAAGAAAAAAAAATACAGAAAAAGGAATGTAAAGTTAGCTGTTGAAAAACAAAATATGCAATTTTTGCTTTATAAAAATTATTTTAAAGAAATAAAAACAATCCAACTGAAAATATATGAAAAGATATTTAAGAAGATCTACAAATGGGCAGTAAGTACATGAAGAGAAGTTCAACATCATTAGACATCAGAGAAATGCAAAATAAAACTACACTGAGATCATATTACACACCCATTGCAAGGGCTAAAATGAAAAAGGTTGTCCATATGTGTTTTAGAAGTTATAAAGGAATTGCAATAATTATACATGCTAATGATTATAAAATGACACAACTAATTTGGCAGTTTCTTCATGTTTAGTTACCCATTCAAGTCAAAGAAAGATAGGTCCATACAAAGATGGGTACACAAATGTTCACAGCATATTTATTTGTATTGGTCTCAAAATGGAGGTAACCAAAATATCCATCAATACGTGAATGTGTAAACAAATTGTGAATGCTTAAACCACATGAGATAACAAAACAAAACAAAAAAAAAAACAAGCCATTGATCACACAAACTATGAATGATCTCAAATGTTGAGGATACCACAGTGTACACTGTTTTTGCACATTTTCATAAAATTCTAGAAAACTCAAACAAGCCATTGTAAAAGAATACATGTCAGTAGCTGAGTCAGGATGGGGATGATGAAAGACAAAATGAGGATGTATAAAGGTTGAGGATGATAGATAAGTTCGTAATCTCGACTGTGGCGACTGTTTCACAGCTATGTGCAAATGTCAAAAGTTATGAAATGGCATCGCTTGAATCTGTGTAGTTTACCCTGCTGATTTTACCTCAATAAACGTCTTCAAAAATCTAACAAAATTGTTCATCTACTCCGGTACAGAGCTCCTGGTACCAATGTAACTGTGTCACAAAATGGCTTCAAAATTTGTTTTAATATAAGGATAGAACCTGTATACCAGTAAGTCCCTAACTACACACATTAAAACTAGTTAGGGCACAAATCTTAATAAAAAAATTCCTAGATCCAGCTCAGGTCTGTCAATTCAGAATTAGCCCATAATTTTAACAAACACTACAGGCAACTCTTCTGAAAACTTAAGCTTAAGGACCACTAACATGGAGAGAATGACAGATACATTCTTCAGATTATTCAAAGAGTTTTCAAATAATGATATTTCTTAATAAAATATTTGCTTTAACACCCAACTAATTTGCAAGATAATAAGAACTTCTTGTGAAAAACTTTAGCACCCTAAATAAGTTATTTCTGAATAAAAATCCATTCCATCTGAGTTTAGTGTATAAATATCTCAGAAAGAAAAGGAGGTCCTACCTTAACAGATTTATTAATGAATAACTAATTTGTGGGGCTGATGCCAAGAATGGTCTCAGTAATACTGGGGAGGGCCTACTCCAATTGCCAGCATGATTTCCAGGCTCCATATCTTCTACATAGAAAATACGCCCAAAAGCAGGAGCATTGACTTAGACCTGAGTACATCCTTGTGGGAGGAAAAGAAAAGTTATGTTTATTACTCAGGCACACTGAAGTGCCCTGGGGTAAGTCAGCATTCCATAAGTGTTATCAGTAACACTTTAAACTCCAGCACACTGTTTATGTACTTGAAGCCAAGAATGCATTTATTTTGCATATTCTCTGAAAGTTATAGGGAGGTCATCCTGAAGGAAATAACTTAAACAATAGGAAGCCCTTGGGACCAGCAGATGCTATAATAGTTAAGGTGCTAGACACCTACCTAGCCATCCCAGTTCATGTTCCCCAATGGCAGCTTAAACTCATATCATCTGCATGTGCGTGCCTATGTGCCTAAGATGCCCAGAGAATGGAGGAGAAAGGTCTGTGGTGTGTTCACTTTCCTGGGGGTGTGTTTTCTGGCTTTCTGTCTCTCTGTCTTTCCAGCGAGTACACATGCCCTATAGCAAAAACTCTCTTTAAAAAGAAAATTGGAAGCCCACACCCCAGAAAAGAAAGAAAATATTGAAGTAACTATAAATAAAACCTGACTTCACTTAAAAAAAAAAGTTGAGTAATTTTGCAGATTGTGCCTTCTCATTCTACCTTCAATAAAAATTGATGGCAAAATGATTATTTTTGAAATTGAGTAAGATAATTTATTAATTTTTTTGGAAAAATTTAGAACCATACCTATTAAAAATAATGGCCTATACTACAAATCATTGAGTCTTTTTTTGCAAATACAGTCACTGATGAAGTGTCCCAGTCTGTGAGATCTAGTTACTATTGTTAATGTTTTATTATTAAAACTTTTAGTTTATTTTAAAAGTAGTACCTCAATATCATTTACACATATAAAAAATTATCATTGCAGGAAAACACCAGAAAAGATCAACATCTCTATTTCTCACAAAGTTAAACAAATACCTACTAGATGACCCAGCCAAAGTAAAATTATTAATGTATAAATTGAAAATAAACTGTTGCCCCATCTGTCAAAAGACCTTTTGAGTGTTTTTTTTTTTTTTTTTTTCTTTTATAGACCAAATATATTTTTTGTTCTTGTATAGACCAGATATATGTTTTGGTAGTTAGAATTCTTTATGAAAGTAACATAATAGTTGATTCTTATCTGTTGAGAGGAAGGCTGGGAAAGGGTCAGTGTCCAAAATAATGTTGACCGAATTCACTAAAAGTAATAACAGATATAAAACTGAACAATCGGAGAATAAGGAATGCAATAGTGTTTTAGTGCTTGATCCAGAGAAATATTGACTCTAAAACTTCTACCAAAGAAAGTATCACATATTGCAAGTTGTCTAGTGAGCATCAATCTATAATATGTAGGAAATTAGATATCCTAATTTAAAATTGTAAAACACTAGAGGAATGTGTTAGAAAGGATCAACACTGATCAAATAAAAAACTGTGGAAAGTCCTTATTCATTGGCACCCTTGACAAATTGTAAAGGCAGAGATTCTTCCCTGAAGGCATTATAGACTTGACTTTTTCAATAATGGGATAATATGGAAAAGAATGACTGAAATTCATTAAAGATGCACCCTCAGCCTATAAATTTGGGTAAATTGGACTTAATATATTATATTCACTTATTATATTAAAAAATGAAGTAAAAAACGGATGTATAGACATAACTTCAAGGTGGAGACTCCATTTTTTTTGTTTGTTTGTTTGTTTTGCACTCGCCAGAGAGACAGAGACAGGAGTCAGAAAGCAAGAAATCATCCCCCAGGGGGAATGACCATGCTGCAATCCCTTCTCCTCCATTCTCCTCTCAGGATCTTGGGCACGCACACACACGTACCCTGCGTGAGTTTAAGTCACCGGGTCCGAGACTTGAACCGCGATTGACTACATGAGAGTTCAGTGACATAGTTATTATGCAAACTGCTGGTCACCTGACTTCATTTCTTAAGTAATTAAAATTCTGTGTCAAATATGTACTCTAGAATCCTCAAAGATTAATATCATACAGCTTGAGTTTTCTGTGTTATAAAAAAAGTGTGATAATTCAAGTTTTCTAAACAAATAGTTAAAAGCAGATAAAAATTTAACTGCTAGTTTGCATGTAGGATTGAAGAGTTGACTCAAAAAGCTAGAAAGGTGGTTTTTTCACAGGACACATTCACTTAAGATACTGGAGCTTTGGATCAGCAGTTGGCATAACAGCTATGTTGCTGGACTCCCATGTAGTCGATCGCGGTTTGAGTTCCAGACCCGGTGGCTTAAATTCATGTGGAGCACGTGTGTGAAGGAATTGCAACGTGGTCATCCCCCCAGGAGTTGATTTCTTGCTTTCTGTTTCTCTGTCTCTCTCTGTCTTCTGGCGAGCACACACCCTATAGCAAAACAAAACAAAACAAAACTCTCCAAAAAAAATTCTCTATACTTAATAAAATGCTTGCTAAACAATAATTCATTAATAAATATGTGTGAGTAATTGAGACATTGGATGAGCTAACGATTTATTCCCATGGTCTCACCAAACCCAAACACCTTCTACATTTTAACTATTTTCTTTTTTAAATTTTTTTTTTTAATTTGGGTTTTTGCCATAGGGCATGTGCACTCACTGGAGAGAGACAGACAGAGAGAAAGTGAGAAATCATTCGCCACCCACGCACCCCCCCACACACACACACACTCCCTAGAGATGGCCATACCATGATCCTTTCTCCTTCATTCTCTTCTCAGGGTTTTTTGGGCACACAGGCATAGGCACATGCACCTGGAATGATTTTTAAGCTGCCAGGACTGGAACCATGCTCATTCTTAGGAGAGTCCAGCACCTTATCCACCATACCACCTGCCGGTCTCCACTTTTACTACTTTTTTTTTTTTGGAGAGATTTTCACTGTAGGGCGCGTGCGCTTGCCAGACAGACAGAGAGAGACATAGAGACAGAAAGCAAGAAATCACCCCCCAGGGGAGATGGTCACGCCGCAATCCCTTCTCCTCCATTCTCCTCTCCGGATCTTGGGCACGCACGCACACGTGCCCGGCGTGAGTTTTAAGCCACCGGGTCTGGGACGCGAACCACGGTCGACTACATGGGAGTCCAGCAACATAGCCATTACGCTAACTGCTGGTTCCCTCCACTTTTACTACTTTTTAAAGTAAACCTTGTTTCAAACGTAAGCGGTTATTTATTTACCTTAATTTTGCTATTATTATATTGTTATACTTTCTATAATATCTATAGACAAATAGGTACATTATTTTCCACCTTGGTGCTTAACATAATGACCCTGTGAAATTTAATCTGCATGACATATAGAATAGTGTCTTGAAGTAGGAAGAACTCAATGTTTACTAAAGTAATTATAAAAGATAGTTGATCATGTGAATGAATCAGATGATTATGATATGCTGTAATGGCTATACACATAAAAATAATTAACTCAATTTGTGAAAGTCCTTACATCATTATCCCTGATATTAGCAAGTTATTTAAATAGTTTATATGAGAGAGTATCTCAGATAAGTCATCTTGAAGAAAAAAGTGAACAAGTAAAGGTTACGTAGTTTGATACAGGTTAAATTTTGTATCTATATCTATATTGCTTAGGAAGAACTTTTTAAGTGATAAAATTTACGTCTGTGCATGTAAATTGGGTAATTGTGTATCTAATTGACCACTTAGTTTGGAGTTGAATAATTATTGTCATCAACTGCCTGTTTGCGCATGAAATGAAGACCAGGTGAAAATGTTAATTAGGTTAATGATTTTAAATAATTTTTGTTATTGAAGAAACATGTTTTTCTGCTCCTGCTGCAGTTTTGCAATTGCTGCTGACAATGTTTTCCCATGGCCTTCCAATATTGAAGACCCAGATTATAAACTAAAATTCAAGTAGTTGATTGGGTCAATACAGCTCATTAAGGAAATCATTTTATAAAGGCTCGTGATTAATACATAAAAGACTATCATGTCTTGAGGTGGGTTGAGAACTGTTAATAATGTGTGAAAAAAACTAATTTTCTCATTGATATATTGTGGGACTCAAGCACTTTCAGTCAGACTTTATTCACTTTTTTAGCCGGAAAATTTTACCGTATGTAATTCATTTCCATAAAAGTTTGTGTATCAATAAAATAATGTTTCATAATAGATAGGTCATAAAATATCATTTTTCTTTTAACTATGAATGAAATAATTGTATATTAATTATTACTGAATTAGTATAAAATATTGCTTATGAAGCAAACAAAAAATAATTTGAATGCCTGAGTTTTTTCATCATTTCTGCTAGGGTAGCAGAAAATCTTTTATGTAGGCTTGCTTAGTCAACAACTTGTAATCAAATCTCTCCTGGAGCAAATGCCGGATGATTTTCTATCATATTTCCAAGTTATCAAAACTGCCTTAGGTAGTTGGGTCATTAAATAGCAGTAGGTACCAACAAAAAGCAGCCTTACATCATTAGTGCTAATGATGTCTCAGGCTTACATCTCAGAAATGACATATGGACTTCAGAATAATTTAGGTTGACATCAGTGGGAGATATTTACTGCAGAATAGTGTGCAACATAGCTATTTCCAGCTCAGGGGAAAGGCACAGGAGGAATGATTCCAACAAAACGTTTGTATCAAAGTGCAAGTGTGTATTTTACTGTTCAACTTAATTTTATGATGATTATAAATCTATGTTCAATCATGACTGAGAGTATACACATGTATGAATGAGTCCTCAAATTCACTTTAAGCAATTAATTACTCGGACCTCTCAGCAAAATAATTCTAAAACTTAAATGTTATGATTTTTAAAGAAGAAACAACTTTTCCAATGTTTATATACAATAACACCTTAAAAAGGGCATCAATTTGGGGTTATCAGCCCAAATATTCAAACACTTACTAGTTAATCTTTTTTTTTTTTTTTTGAGAGGTTTTTTCACTATAGGGCACATGTACTCACCAGACAGACAGAGAGAGACAGAGAGACAGAAAACGAGAAATCACCCGCCAGGGGGGATGGTCACACCGCAATCCCTTCTCCTTCATTCTCCTCTCGGGATCTTGGGCATGCACGCACACGCGCCTGGCGTGAGTTTTAAGCCACCGAGTCCAGGACACAAACCAAGGTCGACTACGTGGGAGTCCAGCGACATAGCCATTATGCTAACTACCGGTTCCCATACTAGTTAATCCTTTTAAGCTGTGTGTGAGTACTCTCATTTAATGTCAGTAAAGAAATTACATACAGAAATTAAAATTGAAAATAAAGTATGGAGAAGCCACTAGAGCATGTGACTTGCCCAACCAGTTGTAGTTCGCATATAGAGAGTGAAAAAATAATATAACGGGGGTTACAAGAAATATTCTTCATTGTAATTTAGTAAGTTATGTTTTCATAATTTCCTAAAATAAAAGTACAAAATTAACCCAGTGACAGAAAGGTTCTAAATGGAAAAAGTAAACAATTTATTGGATTATTTCTAAACTGAGATGATGTAGCAAAGTAAATAAGTACAATGATCCAAGCAAAGCATTTTCAGCCTTCTTGAGAACAACTTATCTACTGAAGCCAAAAAGCATTTTATAAGTTCTAGTCTATTTTTTTTTTTTTTGGAGACATTTTCACTGTAGGGCGCGTGCGCTCGCCAGACAGACAGAGAGAGACATAGAGACAGAAAGCGAGAAATCACCCCCCAGGGGGGATGGTCACACCGCAATCCCTTCTCCTCCATTCTCCTCTCGGGATCTTGGGCACGCACGCACACGCGCCCGGCGTGAGTTGTGAGTTTTAAGCCACTGGGTCCGGGACACGAACCGCGGTCGACTACGTGGGAGTCCAGCGACATAGCCATTACGCTAACTGCTGGTTCCCAGTTCTAGTCTATTTTGATACATTCACTTTCAGTTGACATCTTACCCCACTGCAATCTGGTTTTCATTTCCTATCAGAATAGAAAAAAATAGGGGTGGGGGGAAGAGCTGTCAGGAGACATCCATTACTTCCTCATTTCTACAATCAATGACCTTCTGCATCATATTTCTGTGACATTTGGTACTTTTCTCCATTAGACACTCTCTTTGATTTTAACATCCACATGCTAATCAGACTTCTCTATTCTCTTCTTGTAAAGGGTCATCATTTTTTGTCTAATTGAATCTTTAAAAAAAAAAAAAATTCCCTCCTTATCCAAGTTTTACTTATGAACTTTTAGTTACTGTAGTCAACCTTGACTGAAAATAAGTGAATACATCAACATATTTTGAGAGACAGAGACCACATATCTAACTGTACTTAATCAAACATTACCATAGGTATGTATATATAGGGAAAAATAAACACAGCATGTATAGGGATTTTTACTATTAACAGTCTCAGGCATCAATTGGGTGTGTTAGAAGTTATTTTCATGTATAAGACAGATCACTCTTAACCAAGATTATGGTCTCTGCCTCTTTGTCTTTGTGACCTATTTGTTTTCTGTGAGAAGTTTGTCCAATCACATGACTTCCATGATCCATAATTTCTGGCAAGACCTGATTCTTTTTTTTTTTCAATAATAATTTATTTATTTATGTATTCCATTTGTTACAATTTTTTAATTCTACCAGAGAGAGCCAGAGAGAGAGAAAGTGAAAGAGAGAAAGCAAGCCACCAGATCTGGGACTCTAACCGCAGTCAGCCATGTGGAAATCCAGCACCTTTGACCACCACACCACCTGCTGGCCCCAAGACCTGATTCTTGAGTGGTGTAATAATTTTCCCAGCTATCTATGTAGTACGTCTTTGGAGATGATATTGGCATCTTACTATCTTATTTATCCATGTGTAGTCCATTATTTTCTATTTCTCTAGGCAGTGTAAGTTAAAATGTGAATAAGCAAACTATAATAAAACCACACAAAGACAACTGTCATTCTGATTGCATTCGTTACTTTTTGAGTGGTGTTGATGTGAACTCATCTCCTAAACTAAAAATACCTAAGACATCTTTGTCACCCATGTAAACCCACCAGGTACACATATTCTATCTGATGTCCAATTTTATACCTTATTTCTAAACATATCTTCATTTTTTTTTTTTTTGAGAGGTTTTTGCTCTAGGGTACGTGCACTTGCCAGAAAGCCAGAGAGAGATAGACAGAAAGCGAGAAATCGCCCCCCAGGAGGGATGGCGATGCCATGATCCCTTCTCCTCCATTCTCCTCTCGGGATCTTGGGTACGCACGCACAGACACCCAGTGTGAGTTCAAGGCACCAGATCTGGGACTCTAACCGCTGTCTACTACATGGGAGTCCAGCAACATAGCCATTATGCCAACTGCTGGTCCCTAAACATATCTTCATTTTATAATGACTAATATTACAACACCATTCTTTTTTTTTGGGGGGGTGGTAGGGGAGAGGTTTTTGCTATAGGGCACGTGAGCTCACCAGAGTGAACAGAATGACAGAGAAATGGAAAGCAAGAAATCACCACCCTGGGGGGGGGGGGATGGCCACGCTGCAATCCCTTCTTCATTCTCCTCTCAGGATCTTGGGCATGCATGCACACGTGCCCAGTGTGAGTTTAAGTCACCGGGTCTGGGACTCAAACAGTGGTGAACTATATGGGAGTCCAGTGACGTAGCCATTGTGCCAACTGCTGATCCCAGCAACACCATTTATTTTACTTCAAGACATTAACATCACTTTCTGAACTATCACTCCCCTGCCTTAAAGGTGTGAGTTTATGCACTTTGCTAAAACACATTTCCTTTATATATTAGCTTTAGCCCCACTTCCAATCTCATTTCTTAATATTTTTCTAAACTTAATTCCAGTAACAACAGTGAGTCTTGCATATACTGACAAAAGCTTTAGTACTATATTGTGATGAGTTAGTTTTAAATGAGTTAAATTATATTTAAGATTTTTAACATAAATTATAATAAAAATTTGGGGATAATAAATTTTAGTCCATAAAATTTAAATTGTTTTCCTAAAGCTTAATGGATAATTTTTTGTTAGTTTTTTCATTTTAGTTTTTCATAAAAGGTGTTAAACCATATATATTAACAACATATATTGTTGTAAAGTATAAGGTTTGTGTTGTCAATTATAAATTTGGATTAATCAACTAGAAATTTTTATATTAAGCAACTGACACCAGTAAGGTTTTTGTTCAAAGCGTAAATATTGTGAAAAGGAAGAATTTTAAATTACTAAGTGGTAAAATATGAAGCTGTCATGAATTTCCTTTAGATTAAAAGTGAAAATTTTGTGTTTCAGATTTTAGAGTTCTTAATAATTGCTTTCCATTTATAATTTTTTTCTTAATGTTAATAAAGTGATCAAAATAGTAATAAAAGAGATAGTTGTTATGAATGAAGTGTCTGTGTATATTTCATTAACAAAATTGCCTATTTAGACAAATGTATACTTAATATTGTGGCCTTTCATCTGCCATCTCACTCCCTATGTTATGCTGACCAATAATTACTTTAAAAGCCATAAATATGTAATATGTTAAACTGTAGCATCTTTACTCAAATTGAGCAAAACATTTATACCTTAGTGGATTGATCCAAACTCTAACGTGTGCACAGTGCACGTGATATGGCTTTGATCTCCATTCAATGAGGGGAAAACAGTACAACAGTTCACAATTTTTCATATTTCTTCAAGTATATTACCTGCTTCAAGGAATAATTTTGTGAACCAAGTCATAGGTATCATTGTAAATTGATGCTATAGAAAAATTTGGAAACACGTATTTCATTTCTTTTCTTTTTTTGCGAGGTTTTTTTTTTTGTTTGTTTGTTTGGTTTTTCTTGTTTGTTTTTTTGCTATAGGGCACGTGTGCTGGACAGAAAGACAGAGACAGAGAGATAGAAAGCGAGAAATCACCCCCCAGGGGGGATGACCACGCTGCAATCCCTTCTCCTCCATTCTCCTCTCGGGATCTTAGGCACGCACGCACACACACCCGGCATGAGTTTCAAGCCTCCGGGTCCAGGACTCTGTCGACTACATGGGAGTCCAAGCGCACACACACCCAACTACTGATCCCAACACGTATTTCTTCATATTGAGTGTATTTGGGATAAGAATAAGAAGCATAGTGGGACCAGCAGTTAGCGTAATGGCTATGTCGCTGGACTCCCATGTAGTCAACCTTGGTTCCGGGCGCGTGTGCGTGCATGTCCAAGATCCCAAGAGGAGAATGGAAGAGAAGGGATTGCGCCATGGTCATTACCCTTGGGGGATGATTTCTTGCTTTCTGTCTCTCTCTCTCTCTGTCTGGTGAGCACATGCGCCCTATAGCAAAAACCTCTCAAAAAAAAAAAAAAAAAAGATAGACTAAGAAGCATAGGGACTAAAGGCCTAACTTGGTTACCCTCTCTGACCCTCAAATTACTGTTTAATGTAGTCTTCCTGCCCTCACGTAAACCTGCGATGTTCTTGAGATGAGGCTTTGCAAATACACTAAATCAGGCTCGCTCTATATAAATGCTGTTTGCCCTATTGACAGTCTGGCCTCAGTCTATATGAGACACATCAGTCAAGATCTAAGCATATCTGCCTTTCCTCCTACGAAATGTATAGACACCCAAAGAATAAACCTAGAAGCAGCATATGCAGATCTTCATGCTAAAGGAGTATTCATTTAAAATAAAATTTTCATTTTCTCCATCTTCATTATTTTTATTTCACCCTTTCTTTGTCTTATAGGCCCTGTTTATAACAGTTGTTAGGACATTCATATTCTCACATATTTTTATTCTTTTGGAACTATTTCCATATTACTATCTAGACATTATGCTGTAGGGAGATATTTACAGTATTTGAAACATACCACATTTTGTTAGTCATTCAAAATACTGCCTTAAGCATCACTGCCTCCATCAGCGCCTCTGCATATGCCAAATATCTGGAAAGATCTATTAACGGATGCCTGTTTACTCTAAAGTGATATTAACTTTCCTTATCAGACTGAATTAATTGATTGCTTATAGAGAGGAATGACTCGCATAGCAGATGTGTGTGCCTGAAGGAACAGCAAGTCTTATCAGCTGGTTACATATAAGCTTTTTCACATTAAACTTGTGTGTCCCATGTCACAGGCAGAATCTAGTGCTCTATATACACAAAAGATATTTATGGGATACATGTTGATTTTCACCTGTTTAGTAGAAACCCTTTTAGTAACTGCTTAGTGCAATTGACCTATATATGTATAGATATTATTCTAAGAGCACACATATTTGTATTTAGTGTAACCATTACATTATTTGAACAAAATCATCCCATAAAACAAGCTATACAATAGCTCTGGGCAGGTCAGAGCTTTATATAAGTAATAACAATTATTATTATTATATCAACTCTAAGGCAATTTACTGTATATAATATGACAATAAATCATTTATATATGTAATATTTTATTCAGGGAAAACTCTGTGAGATGAAAAATGTTTCTATTACATAACAGGTTCTCAATAATTGTCAGAACTATTAATTTCTTACCTTTTCACATAGATTATTAAATTTCGCAGTCATGAACTAGGAAGTAGCAAACAAACAAACAAACAAACAAAAAACTACAGTTTTCTGATACCTAAGGTCTAAGATCTATATTCTTTCCAATGAACACTAGGTGACCACAAATGCAAAAAAATGTGATGACAAAGGGCACCAAATTTTGGTTCTAAATTATTCTAGAAGCCAAATGAAATTTTACTTACTTATGTAGAATAAGACCTACTTGGAAGAAGGCTTTACCTGTTCCTTTTATGCCTAGGTCCTCTGAACCAAGAGAGTTAGCAGAACGAGTGGTAAAAATTTAAATGATGCACTCTAAAGATTGTTTCCATATTCAAAAGCTAGATGAAGCCAGGCATAATTTTATGTATCAGAGATAATCTAATATTTCTCCACACCACTCCAGCAAGTTTAATTCTGACAACTGCACTTTATGAGTACAGTGACAAGGTTGTGCGAAATAGGCATCTCTCTTCTGTGAGCTCTAGTTCCTGGATTCATAAACTAGAGAAAATAAATTTATATAAAAATACTACATGCAAAGTACTTTGCACTGTTTTTGGTACATAGTAAATATGCACTAAAAATTAGGAATTATTTAAATGAGAAAGAGTATTGCAGATAAATGAGCCCAATATATTTAAATAATAAAATGATCTCTAAGAATCTAGCTAAAGAAAAACTGTATGTTATGGTATACATGTAAGATATTTAAAAACGTATATATTCTCAGGAGTAAAAATATGTACAAGCAATTAAATCTCTACTTTTTCCTTCTTTTTGCTTTCCTTTCTTTCATCATTGTTTCTTCTTGTATCTTTATCACTTTTCCTTTGGATGCCAGAGGCATTATCCCAAGTCACTAGGTTAATTTTGCTGGGGTGATTGAGTTGTCTGAGTACTTTTAGGGACTTGGTATCAGTAGGTTGTACTACTTGCTATTAGGAAATTCACTTAAAATCCAGTTTATCCAAATTCAGGATAATTATTTATATGAAGACAATTCTATTTCTTACTTTTCTTGGAATATAATAGTAAAAGAAAAATATATTAACTGTTGTGTGACAAATGCTATTTAGGCGCTCAGTAAATATTTGCCAAATATTAATACATAAATTTATTTTTGCCAAATCTTTGTTTTTTGAGAACTCTTCTAAAATTTTAAAATCATTCTAGTATAAAAAAGAAATACATCATCCTAATGAATGTCATTATTAAGGAAAAACATGTGAGAAAACTTTGAAATGTTTATGGATAAATGGAATTACAGTCTGAGTTTATTTTGGTGAAAAATAACATTTTGGAATGCATAGTTTTTTAATACCCATTTCCATAAACTGTTAAAAGACCCCTTCCATACATGATATTTAGTGCTTGTTAGCAGTATTACACATTTTCTTGGGGAAGTCAAGGTGATTGAATACCAGAAAAGCCAGGAAATTTTATTTTATTTTCTATATAATAAGTCAGTAGGGATATTAAAAGAATAATGAGTTAAAAATATCTGTAAAAGTATACCTTGATGTGCACATTTTTTAACAAACACTAACTGCATGGATATAGCTTAGAAAATATTGAATTTCTAATAGTAGAATCCATCTGACTGTAGCTCTTTATAAAGAAATAAAACCACTAAAAATGAAAGCCTCTGTTATATGATGTTTAGCAGGAAATTTTATAACCACATAATGTTCTGTGCAATTTCCTCAGGAAGAAATTTTAGAGATTTTAAAGGACATGTCTTTTATTTATTTATTTATTTTTGTGGTTGCCTCTAGATTAAGTGCTGATTCAATAAAACTATAGCCTTTGCCTATGTGTTTGTACATGTATTTATACAAACATATACGTGGGGGTTACACATACACGTTTGCATGTATATAAATAAGTATGCACACATTGGAAAAAAAATCTGATTTTTATTCATTAGTGTTGTGACTTAAATGTATATTCCACAATGCCTTTTCTATTCTTTGGCTCAATTTATTGAAAATTAGATAATAGAATTTGTCTGATCACCTTCAGGATTGATAAAAATGAATAGGAAAACATTTGGGCTTTACGTCTTTGAAAGTATCTCCGGCATCCATGGGAAATGTTGTCAATTTACATGGTTGTTCTTATTTAAAAGCCCTTCTATAAAATTTAATAATCTTCTGAGATGATGAGTTAATGAAACCCCTGAAGAATAATCTTCATTGTCTTTGGAGATTAATTATTGTGTCGTTTGCTATCACAGATGAAGCTTTCAGGCTCTTCCTGTAGATGTTCTTCAAATGCTTATTCTACACCCAAATTATCTCCAGCTAAAAGCTTAGAGGGTTGGGGAATTTGGCGTCTGCAGCTAGAGTTTGCACTGTTGTAATACTAAAGTCTCAATCATTGTGTCGTAGTTCTCAGAACCCAATTCAACTTTAATACTAAAATTTATTGTTAAGCCTCTTTTTTTCTCTTACATTGATGCCCTAGCTATCTCTCTTTTACTTCTTTTAAAGTTTACCAAAAAAGAAAATGATAAATAAATCAAGAACATACAGAACATGAAAACATTAAATGAAGTCATTTAAACTAATAATGAAGAATCTGAAATTGTTCTAGTCAATTAGAATTTTAAGACAACGGTTTAAAAGAGGAATAAGAAGGAAGTGAAGCACACTTAAAAATTAAGGAATATTGTTAAGTATGATTAATGTAAAAATTCATAAAGCAAAGTAATGCTTTATTATCTAAAGACAGACTATTATTCAGAACGTTGAACAGTGAACTGAGAAAAAAATAGGGTAATGTTTGCTTGACTCACATATCTCTGTCTAGTGCTTAGCAAAGAACATGAAAATAAAAGCTAAAAGATTTGTGAAATGATTCATATAAGTCATGTGTAAGCCAATAAATCAGAGTAAACAATATCCTTTGTGTATATGAAGCGTAAAAATGAACTACAATATGGGACCAGCAGTTGGTGTATTGGCTATGTTGCTGGAAACCCATGTAGTCGATGGCGGTTTGAATCCCGGACCTGGTGGCTTAAAATCACTCCAGGCGCGTGTGCATGCATGTCCAAGATCCCAAGAAGAGAAAGGAGGAGAAGGGATTGCGGCGTGGCCATTCCTCTAGGAGGTGATTTCTCGCTTTCTGTCTCTCTGTCTCTCTCTGTCTTTCTGGCGAGCACACGAGCCCTATAGCAAAAAACTCTCCAAAAAAAGAAAAGAAAAAATGAACTAGAATGCAATGACTTACAAAGATGAGAGGAATAAGGAAGGTAAGTAATTTTTTTTTATTTGTCCAGTCAGCATTTATAGCATTTATAATCTATCACTTGCTGGGGTAGGCACTGGAGATGCAATTAAGACACAAGTCCCACACATAGTTTTAAATAAAGAAGAATTTTTAGGACTTTAAACAAATTCATTAATTTGCAAATAGAAAAAAAAACTCAATGCTCACAGTGGAAAGGTAAAATTTATCTTTTAATAGAAAAATTATTCATAAAAGTATGGAAATATAGAATATTGTAACTATTTCATTTCCTAAATAAAAAATTTACAAATCATTATAATTTACTATTTAATAATCGATAACATTAGTTAGTAGATACTACATTAGAGACAGTAAAACACAACAAAAAATCATATTTTGAGCGGAGTCCCATGAACAAAATATATTTGAAGCATGATCTTTGTATTGGTTGTGAAGAATTAACTTTTATTCTGTGGACATTGAGATAACAAAGGAGAATTCTTCCTTCATGTTCCTCAATAACCACCAAAATTTTAAGCATTTTTATAAATAAGAGTAACATGTACATTTCTTTACATCTCCTCCCTTTTCAATTGATCTGCTAAATCTTTCATACAATGAAGCAAAGAAATCAACTCTCCAAGCAACCAGCTTTCTTGGAGTCCCTATTCTGCTTCAGGATTATACTAGGAATTATAGACACAGACAGACAAAAAGCTAAGTGGCTGACTAGTATAAGTGAGATAAACTAATGTTCAATTATATTGACTTGGTGGTATATACCAAGGCGGTTCGTAATAGAGGATGATCGCAGAATGCTGGAATCATAGGGGAAAACCTTAAAAAGGAAGCCCATTGGAACTGAGCGTTTACAGCACTTTGGATTTATTTTTGGATTCCCTCATTTTTTAATATCTACTTTACCCTCATATCCTCTTTTTTCATAATTTTATACATTATTACTGGAATGTACTGTGTATCTCCCTTTCCTAGATGGCACAAAACACATGAAGTATTTTACAGAGCTTTTGTCTGTAAAAATTAAAATCTCTTTACAGAGACAGAGCATGAATATAATAAAAATTATGTAGCAGTACTAGAAAAAAAACTATGAGAGACACTCAAGTAGTGTATAATTAAGTCTTAAACTAATTATATAGATAGTCAAAGAAAACAAGGCACACCTTGAGTCCAAAAATACACAAACTGCTTTTTTTTGGGGGGGATGTTAAAACAGTTAAGTGTTTGTAGTGGCGACAGGGCTTAAACTAGGACATAAATGGCTGAGTAACTAAATGAGGGATGAGATGTTTTCCAGACTGTATGACCCATCGGGGTGAAGAGTTTGAGCAGGCGTAATCATTTTTCACACCTACATGTCTCTATTTTCTTGGGGAAAGTGGCTTATAAAATACATATTTCATCAGTGAAAGACGTGGTCACTCACAAATATTTTCACGGGTCCGCCTACAGGAAATTAGCTAGCATTAGATCTCCTTGCAAATTCCAAATTTGGATTGATTGATTGATAGCTATGAGACCTGGACAATTATGAAAAAAAATTTGAACTGGTGTTTGAATTAGATCAAACAAGAACTTTTGTTAATAGTTTGGTGATTTTTTTCTAAGAAAAGAAAACCATAACTACATGTAATTTTCCCATAAATAATGATACAGGACACAATGGAGCTCGAGGTAGATTAAGTTCTCGAGTTTACCTCCTCTTTAGGACCACTCTACATTTTAACGATCTAGCAATATGTTAAGCATGTAATAGTTTACATATATCAAACATGTACATATAATTTGTCAAATAACATCTCTGAAGATAAGTATACAGGAAAGAGGATTATTTTAATCTGAAATTTAATTCTATTAGCATGTATACTTGAACTTGAATATTATTTTATTTATGCCTCCTAAAATGATTCAATGTATTCAATAGAAATTTAATATTCTTAATTTGAGTACCTTTTTTGGATTAACATTGTAGTTTTTTAGTTAATGTGAAGGGCTCTGAAGTTAGACTAGAAAATGTGATCAAATACTGTGCTTGCTTAGTGGCGGTCAGGGCTTAGTAGGAAGGTGGTTGAATAAGGTGGCAGCCTAGCCTGGTTAAAAGACTGGCTTTAAGGACCAAGAGATGGCATTGTGTTTACACCACTGGACTCCCACAAGGTCAACTGAGGTTTGAGTCTTGAACTGGTGGTTTCCAAATAATGCTGGGGGCATAGGCATATGTGTCTAAGATCCTAGGAGGAGAATGGAGGAGAAGGGATAGCAGTGTGGCTATCTCTCCTGGAGGGAGAGCATCTCTCTTTCTCTCTCTCTGTCTCTCTCTTCTCAGGTGAGTGCACATGCCCTAAGGCAAAAGTTCCTTAAAAAAAAAAAAAGTGTGGTTACAAACAGGGTGCTCAGGCAAATAAGTGAATTTATTGAAGCTAATGTGAGAACTAGAGTTCTCACTACTGAATAATAAAATTACAAATGCAGAAAAGTTTAAATGAGTTCCGAGGATTTTGAGCTTTGTTAGTATTTAATGTGGTTTCTCATATAGAGTGCAATAGAAACAGCCATAGATACCAATATGCATGTGCACATGGGTATATACGCACTGGCATATTTTCTCCTTGAAGAGGGATTAAGAGCAGTGTGTCAGTAACATAGAGTCACTTCTAATGCCTAAACCTTTCTTCTTGGAGAAACGCCTTATTCTAAAAATAGGACAAAAAAGTACAAGAGGGATGTAGAATATTTTATTTTGACCAAAATTAAAGAAAATATAATTATAACCTTCATAGGTCAAAATTGAAGAATAATTTGAGCATCAAAATAAATAATGGATGTGATGGATAAAAAACCTTTTGAATAAAATCAGAATTCCTGAATCCATACAGATTTAAATAAATAAATGAATGTATCTATTGGGAGAAGAGAAAACTGTTTCTTACAGGAAGATACTAGCTAATGAATATAGATGGAAAGATGAAATTAGAAAAACACAATTTGGTAGCCACAGCAGTAGTGATTGATTCACTCAGAACTCATCAGTGGATGTAACGATTACTGGGTAAAAGTTTGATGAGAAATGGGAAAATTGCATAATATCAACAGACCGTCTTCCAAAGTACTTATTAATAGCAAAAGGATGAGCAACAATTTACAAGGAAAATCCTGGAATATAACTCTTAAAAGGTGATTAAACTTGTCTTCTTCAGTGGTAAGAAAAACAGACAGCATGCACCATTTAATAGGATGCAATGAGAACATAGTACAACTTCTGTTGCATTTCTGTCTGAAACTCTTAAACTGAATTTAATCGTGTGGTACTACCCAAAAAGCCTGAATTGAGGGACTTTCAATAAAATCACTTTCCATTAATCATTTAAAAAGAAAAAAGCCAGGTCGATCTGTGGTGTGGTGATTATGATATCTAGATTTCACATAGCTGACTTCTCAGTTCAATTCTCAGACCTGGTGACTTGAGAAACACACAAGAAGTATGTTTGTAGGGGAACCAGCAGTTAGCGTAATGGCTATGTCGCTGGACTCCCACGTAGTCGACCGCGGTTCGTGTCCCGGACCCGGTGGCTTAAAACTCACGCCGGGCGCGTGTGCGTGCGTGCCCAAGATCCCGAGAGGAGAATGGAGGAGAAGGGATTGCGGCGTGACCATCCCCCCTGGGGGGTGATTTCTCGCTTTCTGTCTCTAAGTCTCTCTCTGTCTGTCTGGCGAGCGCACGCGCCCTACAGTGAAAATCTCTCCAAAAAAAAAAAAAAAAGAAGTATGTTTGTACAGGTCCAAAATCCCTAAAGGAAGGTGAAATGGAGGAGAAGAGATTATGGCTTGACCACTCCCTCATGGGGGGTCCTTTTCCCTTCCTCTGTCTGTAGTTCTCTTGCAAGTACTTATGTTCTCTGGTAAATTAAAACATAAGAGGGCCAGCAATTGGTGTGGTAGATCAAGCTCTGATCTCCCACATGGCTGACTGTAGTTTGAGTCCCAGACCTGGTGCCTTGTTTTCCCAGTTTTCCTTTCTCTCCATCTCTGTCTCTTCATGGTCAAATTATAGAATAATAATAAGTAAAATTAAAATGAATAAATAATCTTAAAAAAAAGCCAAGGTCCTGAATGTCCAGGAAAAGACAGAAGACTATTCAGGATTCAAGGAAATCCAGGAGGCATGAAAACTCAATGCAAAGTGTGTCTGGTGTGGATCCCTTTGCTGTAAATAAAATTATTGGACAATTATGGAAATTTAAATTTGTTTGTGAATTTGATCAAGCATAAATGTCAATTTCCTAATTTTGATGGTTGGACTGTGCTTGAATACAGGATTGTTCTTGTTTGTAGGAAACGTGTACTGTAGTGTTCAAGGGTAATGAAATATCATATCTGAAACTTAATCTCAATTTGGAAAAAACAATATGCATATTTTCATACACAGAAAGTTACACAGCAAGCAGTGTCAAATGCTCACAATTGGGGAGTCTGGCTGAAGAGAATATGGGCATTGTTTCTAGTCATCTTATAGCTTTCCTCTAAATTTAAAATTATTTTATAATAGAATCAAAAAAAGTATTTTAGCCAGCCATGGTAGAAACTAATTCTGTTTAAAGGAAATGCACTTATAATTTAAGTCTACCCTTAAATTAAGGCGTTGAACTCTTTATTAACACTGTCTCAATATTCCCGATAAGTTGCCATGAAAATTTCACACCATCATTTGAATTTGTTTTAAATAACTTCCTATAGAGATTAAAGCAGATGAACAGATCTACGACCGTGTTACTTTGAAATTTTTCACAGAATAAGGAGACAGTACATATAGAATGAAACACCTTTTTTCCTCTATTCATACCTCCTTTAGGGAATATGGAAACACATATTTTTCAAAATAAACAAACAAGAATGAACTGAATGACCCAGGTGGTCAGATGCATAATGGTTTTTTCTGCCAGAAAAATTCACTCGTGTAACCAGCAAATGGCGTAGTGGCAGAAAGTGCTAGACTTCCACATGGTTTACAGTGGTTTGAGCCCCAGGCTTGACAGCTTGAAAATCCTACCAGGCATGTTTGTGTCATGCCCAAATTCCTGAGAGGAGAATGGAGGCGAAGGCATAGCAATGTGGCCATCTATCATGGAGAGTGATTTCTCACTTTTCCTCTCTCTGTCTCTCTCCAGTGAGCATGTGCACGCTATAGCAAAAAAGAAAAAAAAAATTAAGGAAAAAAATCATTTCTGGTTTGTTTTGTTGTTGATAATGAAAGTTTACATAAAGCACTGCTTTTAAATAGGTCAACATTATTGAGGAAAGGTGATGGGGTCTAAGTATTTTCTGCACATTTAATTTTGGGAAAATATATACCATTAATATAAAATTATATTAATATTTAATAGTTGTTAGCTAATGGGAACAAAAAGGTTAATATTGGGAAGTTAAGAAAATAGCACTAAAGTAACAAATTATTTGTTAAAATCTTTCAAAAGTTTAAAGATATATATTAAAAATTCAAACTAAAATTTTCTTTTTCTAACTCAGGTTTCGCATAGAATCTATGTTCCATTAAATTCTATCATAAAATATAGAAAATTACATTGAAGATCTTCTTTTTAAAAATCATGTTTTAATACTTAATTAAAAGTTCTTTCCTGGAATAATTTCAAAGAACTTGAGGCACTTAAGGATTTTGTGAAAATTATTAAATATTCACATTAGACAAAGAGAATCAGCAAAATTTTATTATACATGTCAACACATCAAAAAAATTTCATGGAACTTTCAAATGTTGGAAAAAATTTGATTTTATGTCATAAGAACGTATCAGTCTATGGCTAGCCAATGACCTGGTGGTTAAGGTGACTGGATCCCGTATAACTAACTGCATGGTTTGAGGGACCTGAAGGTTGAAAAACATACGATATGTGTGTGTATGTGTGCCCAGTGAATTCCCAAAAGGTAGAAGAGATAGAGAAGGGATGACAGGTGACATGTTCAATGGGAGTTGCTTTCTCTGTCTCTCTCTCTCTGGCAAGTACAGATAATCTCTGGCAAATTAACAACAAAAAAAGTATGCAACTGATTTAGAAGACTGTTCTACCTTTTAAGAGATAATTTTTTTCCTGCTTTTGAATTTTTTAAAAATTTACACATAATAATTATACATATGTGTGGAATATAATGTGACTTTTTTTTTTAGTGTGAAAATTTAGTGAGCAATAGCCATAATCTTTTACATGAGTCAAAAAGCCAAAGAACAGATTCTTAACTGGGTTCCTTTAACTTTTGCTTTTTTTGTTCAGTGAATAAGGTTTAGTCAAAATTGAAAAACCAAAAAGCAGGTTAATTTTTTTTTCCTAATAGCAAGAGCTAACCAACTCTTAGCTGCATTCACAGTTTGTCTTTTAGTGAACATATGGTCAAAATATAGCAGTATTCTTATAATCATTGTTGCATATATGCACACATTTTACCTGGTAGTACAGGAGAGGCTTATGGAAAAAATCAATGGCTGTAAGTGTTTTAGTCTAATCTAGACTCTTATTTCCCCTGCTTCAGTAAGACACCACTTTTACTTCATTGCTTGTATCAGATTAGTTTATATATATAATTTCTTAAAAATGAAGTATAAAAAACAAAAAGGACCAGTAGTTGGCATAATGGCTATGTCATTGGATCCATGCTGTCGACCATGGTTCGAGTCCCAGATTTGGTGGTTTAAACTCACATAGAACGCATGTACATGTGTGCCCAAGATCCCAAGAAGAGAATGGAGAAGAAGGGATTGCAGCATGGCCATCTCCCCTGTGGAGTGATTTCTCGCTTTCTGTCTCTCTATCTCTTTCTGTCTTTCTAGCAAGCATGTGAGCCCTATAGCAAAAACCTCTCAATGTATTTAGGAGACACAAATTCTAAGCCATAAGGGGCCAGCAGATGGCATAGACATTAAAGCACTGGATTCCACATGGTCAGCTTCATAGTTGGGTCTCAACCAGTAGCTTGAGAATCACACTAAACATGTGTGCATGAATGCCCTAAATCCCAAGAGGAGAAAGGAGGGAAAGGAATTGTGTGGCCATATAACTGGGGCGCTTTCTCCCTTTCCCTCTCTCTCTGGAATGTGCATGTGCCTTAGAGCAAATTAATAACAATGAAAACTGAAGTGTTTAAAATTACAGAAAAAAAAAATCTAAACACTAAATTGAAGGAACTTTTTATTTATGAATTATGAATGCCCTAAAATTCTAGGAGAAAGTAAATTTGTAAACAAGAAGGTAGTCATTGCTACTTGGCCAGTAGAAGATTATTTTCAGCATTTGAAAAAAAAAAAAAACGGAAAAGGGTATAGAGGAGTAGTAGAGTGACGGAGGCTGGATGAGTGTGAACTCAGGGTGGGAGAAGTTGGTATCACAAAGAGGAGAGACACTGAAAACTGAAGAGTGATGGAGAGATCCAAGATTACTGTGTTTTATGTTTGTGTTACTGATCTATTTTGCACATACGTTGTGAATGCAAGCAATTGAAGGGATGATTTGGAATCACTTAGAAATATTTGTAGAAAGGACACTGTGAAAATCAGAGTCAACATATTGGAGCTTAGAGTTATTATTTGGGTTAGGGGAGGTAAAATGATTAATCTGTGTAGGTAAGGCTGCCTGCTGGTTAAGGTGGGAGTAGGAAATTTTAGCCTCCTCAACACAGATCCTTTAAAAGGATCCTCTTTGGAGCAATTTTAGACTGTGCGGAAG
>NW_006160173.1:1831240-1842771 GCF_000334495.1 Tupaia belangeri chinensis
GACCATGGTTAAAGAGGGAGTGAATCAAATTGATTTAAAAGTTTAAACTAAGCAAATAACCCAATGAGTGGGTGTAAAGTTGGCAGAGAGTTATTTTTAAAAGTTTATGCATTTATTTCTTCCACAAACAAGAAAGACAAAAGGAGAGAGAAAGAGACAGAGAGACGGTACTTCCAACAGGGTCTTGTCGCCACAATCTGCCATTAGCCCCAGCCAGCCCCGGATCACAGCCATAGCCAGCATACTCAGGGAAGTCTCCGGGTGAAAAACCAGAACTGACCCATGTGGGTCAGCCTCACAGAGCATACTGATGCTTCTGCACCTCTTCCAGCCACAGCAGAGAATATATTTAGGTAAAACATAGTGATCTGGAGAAACAGGAGAGTGGAGCATATGTGATTTGACTTCTAGTAGGTGTTTACCAAGGCCATTCTCAGAAGTCATCTTTGATCCTTCTGTTTAACGCTGGTGGCAGGAACTGCAGAGAGTCATTCAGTAGCATAGGCAGAGAAACACACAGAGCAAATGCAAAGAGAAGAAGATAAGTAAAAGAGCTTGAGTGCTTACACGTGAAAGGTAAATTACAAAACACTTAATTATTTATTCATCCGACCAGCAAATTTTCAACCATTAAACACAGATTTATTGATTTTTAAGAAAGAGAGAAAGCACCCTAGATACAAGCACAATGATGACTCTACCTACAAGCTCACTTACAGGGAAGTCACTAAGCCTGGAAGTAGAGAAAAAAGTTTCACGGAAAACATGCAAAAACAGTTACCTCTGACCCTCAAGACCATTATCTTCTAAAGAGTTTACCACTAAGACAGACCATTGCCAGGCAAGAATGCACACTAGAAAAGCAGTCATCTGGTACCAGTGCCTCCTACTTTAATGAATCCTTGCCATTTTTCATATCTCCTAACACCTTTACTCTCTCCTACATCCCAGTATTTCCTCCAAATATGTCATGCCATAAGCAGATATTCTGTATCTTTTGCTGCAACCCCCCAACTAATTGTAAAACTGCCATATTCCTACCCAAATTCTATGAGAAATGAAAAGTTTTGTCCTCATTGTCTCGGACATCAACTTTCTTCTGTCTTTGTTAACATTCTGTCTTTGTTAACATGAGGTGAATTGTTAAAAGTTAGCCGTTTGTCTAAAGGTGTTAATCAGTTTAAATATGAAGTCCTTTGTGGCTAGTTGTAGTGGTGCAATAGTAACAGAATGCTTGACAATGTTGAAGCCAAAATGAGAAAGCCCTGGTCATGACTACAGATCCCATGCATTCCAGACAGGTGGGTACATGAGTTTGTGATCACGGCTGTCTGGGCTAGAGGTGGGATGTGGCATGAAGATCTTACTGGGTGGGAGGAGGAGCTCTCTCTCTCTGTCTCCTCCTCTCATAGAATAAATAAATTAATATGACTTAAAAGGATATCTTTTAAGTTGCTTTATGTGTTAGACATAGCTCTCCAGAGAAACAGAACAATAATATGTATGTTTTTGTGTATATATGTGTATACATATACGTATTGTGTATGTGTGTGCATGTGTGTGTGTAGAAAGAGAGGGGGAGAGATTAATCACAAGAAATGGGCTTAAGCAATTATGGCTGATAAGTCCCAATATCTAAACAGCAGTCAGCAAGCTAGAGACTCCTAAGAATGGTGGTAGTTCCTGTCTGAGTACACAGGCCAGAGAACTAGGAGAGATAATGGTGTAGTTCCAGTACAAAGTTCAGGAGGCTTCAGAACTAAGAAGAACTGATGTTTAGTTCAAATCCAAAAACAGGCAACATCAATGATCCAATTTGAAGGTCTTTAGGCAGGAAACAATTCTTACTACAAGGAAGATGGGCATTATTGTTCTATGACTGCCTTCAGATATGGGATGCGGCTGATTCACACTGTAAGACAGTCTTCTTTGCTCAGTCTATCCATTTAAATACGAGTCTAACCCAGAAATATCCCCTTAAACCACTCAGAATAATGGATGTCAATTCTATGGGCCACTCAAGTGACATAAATTTGGCATCACATCCTTTCACAAGGAAATTCATGTAAGCTTCTTGGAATATAGTCTCTCTGAAGTAAAGTTGCTTTTCAAAAAACATCTTTAAAAATATCTTCAAAAATATTTTAAAAGGAGAAACAATAAGACAAGAAAATGAACAAAAATACACAGAATCCATCTACTTTATGAATTGCAGGTTAAGTGTATGATCTGATTTCTATGACAATGAGAGCTCTGTAATGTCCAAAACCTAACAGGTACAATTATAAGTAGGTAATCAGTTAAAAGGTGGTGATTTTCCCTATAAATCTGAAAAAAAGATAAGATTTTTATTAAAAATTACATATGAATCTCTTAACTCTACTAAAGAAAGAATATTTTATGTTTAATTAAAAAATATTTTTTTTAATTTCTTTTTGGAGAAGTTTTCACTATAGAGCAGGTACACTTGCCAGAAAGTCAGAGACAGAGAGACAAGAAGCAAGAAATCACCCCACAAGGGGAATGGCTATGCCTCAATCTCTTCTCCTTGATTCTCTTCTCAGGATTTTGGGCATGCATGCACGTGCACCCAGCATGAGTTTAAGCTACTGGGTCCAGGACTCAAATCGTGATCAACTACACAGAAATCCAGCGACATAACCATTATGCCATCTGCTGACCCCCTTTTTACTTATTTTTTAAAATATATTTTTTCTGTGAGAGAAGGAGTGAGAAAGAGACAGCACCACCAACAGTCTTGATTTTGTGATCTCTGGGGCAATCATGCACTAATTGTACTCAGGGAGGTCTCTGGCCTTGAACTGGGAACTGTCTCACATGGGACTGCTCCACAGAGCACAGTGCTTCACACTATACCACCATCTAAACTCAAGAGAGAATATTTTAAGTGGCTTTTAGTTTATTTATCTTATTTTAAAATTGGTTTTAAAATATTGTGTTTCATTATCAATATAATTTGATACACATAGAAAATATAATTCCTTATTTTTTTAATATGTTATTGTATTTCTTCTACTGATTTGATTCAAGTACAAAAGATATAAAGGGGCAGGAAGGAGCCCATCCCATATACACATGTTAGTATTTGATGTACTAACAAGAGTCATTCAATATCCTTTCCTATAATTATGATTTTCTATATAATCCTGTATTTTCAGAGTTTTCTAGTATGGACTCTGTTCTGGAAATCTTATCAAGTCATTCTTAATGCAATCATTGCCTACACTGTTCTAAATGGCATCCTTTATCTCCTATTTGGAGATTTCAATTGCTCTCGTAAGAACACAGAGATTGTTTTCTCTTCACACAGCTTCTCGGCATTTATTAAGGTTCAGCGTCCAGAGGTTTAGCCATAAATGAAACAGTTAACTGAAATAAAGTTGTCTTTTTGCTCAAAGTGGCATTTCTTACTTACTCCAATCTCCTCTGTTTCTTCATGCGTTTGAATGTGAATCTCAGTAAAGCTGGAACTAGAAATTGTACTGTTTCTGCAATTTTCAGGGTATCATTATTTGTTGAAAGTTATCCCAGGTATTTATTTCTAAAGCTAAGACTTCCCAGTTTTCATCCTCTCTTCTATTCCTTTCTGTCTTCCTCAACAGTTACATTTCCATTCAATGTTAGGGTGAAAGAAATGTTCATACGAAGTTCTGAAAATTATTATCTACAGTTATTTATCTTTGCTTTTTTCCCCTAATGTTTAAAAGCATATTTTGAATATACAGCAAACAATGGAATATGCCAAAAGCTTACTTCTCTGATATCACCAACACAACTTGTTGGTAAGAAGGCAAGACAAAGATGAATGCATTGCTTATTGTAATGAGGGTGATCATAGAACATAAAACCTTGGAAGGCTGAGGTAGAAAATGAGAAAGTCAAGGTCAGGATTTATTGAGAATCAGATGTTTGATTTAACACTGGTCTTCCTGAGTGGTGCTGGATTGGCATTAAGGGCCATTATACAACAGTTTATGATTAAATAGAAAGAGCAAGTGAAAGATTTGAGCAAGAGATAGATGAAGAATCTTAAAAGAAAAACAGCCCACTAATGATTTCCACTAAACAGTGCATGGGTCTTGTAGTAAGTCCCTAAGATGAGCAATTGAGAAAAATATTCCTAGGAAAATAAAGTCATGCTAATGAAGACGATGGAATAGTAAATGCACAGTAATGAAGATAGAGGGATGGCACAAAGACTTTTTTTTTTTTTTTTGAGAAGTTTTTGCTACAAGGTGCGTGCGCTCGCCAGAGAGACAGAGAGACAGAAAGCGAGAAATCACCTCCGGGGGGGGGGGGGGGGCCACGCTGCAGTCTCTTCTCCTCCGTTCTCCTCTCTGGATCTTGGGCATGCACGCACACGCGCCTGGTGTGAGTTTAAGCCACCAGGTCTGGGACTCGAACCGCGGTCGACTATGTGGGAGTCCAGTGACTTAGCCATTATGCCATCTGCTGGCCCCACACAAAGACATTTTGACATAGACAGATGTAATTTCAGGGCCAGCAGGTGGCATAGTGGTTAAGGTACTGGACTGTTACATGGCTCACTGATGTTTTAGTTCCAGACCTGGCAGTTTGAAACTCAGCCCAGGTGCATGTAAGTGCATGCACAACATCCTGAGAGGAGAATGGAGGAGAAGGGATTTTGGTGTGGCCATCACTCCTGGGGGTAAGGGAAGTTCTCACTTTCTGTCTCTCTCTCTCTCTCAGTCTCTATGGCAAGTGCCTGTGCCCTATAGCAAAAATCTCTCAGGAAAAACAAAAACAAAAACAAAACTATGGTTTTATGCATTATTATCTAAACTGAGTGTGGCATTAGATGGCTTTGATTAGGAAGTGATATGTAAATAACAACTTTCCTAACTTTCACATGGTTTTGTCTCAAAACTAAAGTGAACACAATTATTCTGAAATTGATATACCTTTATGTATAACAAAATGTCTAATAATGAGAATACTTTTAAATTAATATTTGAAAAATAAAATATCTATTCAATAATTCATTTTGATAACATTGATATTTTCTGTTCATTTCAATTGATTCCTAATTTGTCTTCCAAAGTCTCTACAGTTAGTAGTTCTGTGTGTTTCCACCATGTACTGCCCAATTATGTTCCAAAATACCTCTTAGTCTATCTCTTTTTCTTTCTTTAGGCTTTTGCTTTGGGGTACATGCATTTGGTGGAAACAGAGACAGAGAGAGACGAAATGAGAAAACATCCCAGAAGGGAAGTCTATGCCACAGTCCCTACTCCTCCATCTTCCTCGTGGGATTTTGGGCATGCATGCACATGCACCTGACATTATTTTCAAATGAGCAGATATAGAGCTCAGACTGCAGTAGGCCATCTGGGAGTCCAGCACCTTAACCACTACACCATCTGCTGGCCCTCTCTAGTCTCTTCTTTTTCCAGTTTTAAATTTCTGTATCAGTATTTGCCTAAGTATTATCTGTTTTTCACTCATTTAGTTATTTCATTCAGAATTTGAAAAAAATACTATGATCTTAAATAGAGTCTTGTCGTGTAGTTTCACAAAGTATTTATTTTAGCAGAGAGAAACAGATCACCATGACCAGGTATGGTAAGAAGCTACCCATTCTCAAAGTCAAACAAGTTGATTTATTAGCAAAGAAAAATGGAAGGTGGGGGAGTAGATAATTCCTCCACTTCATGGTGGCTTGTGACCTGAGTTCAGAGAGATGAATTGCTATCTCTCATGAAACTAGGGGTCATTTAAAATAAGGGACATTAATATAAGCATGAGTTAGTATAGAAAGAATGTTGGCAGTATTTTGCATTTAGCTGTGATCAAACAAAAATATTTTTCAAAGAAGATGAAAAGTTCTAAAAAATTATTTTTAAAGGCAAAGCTCAGACATATGGAACCATGTATTTGATTTAATAGACTAAGTCTGGCTTTTCATGTTTATCACTTACTACCTTCCTCTGGAAGGATGTTTGAACATTTGATACATATGTGCATTAAATCTGTTGACTATTTGATGAACTATATTCCAGACATTTACTCAAATAGAATATTTCTTAATATGGCATGATTGAACTAAAAAAAAAAAGTTATCTTTGCTGAGTTAAAGTGTTTTTGTTTGAATTTACAAGGTGGTTTTCACAAGCTGGTATTGCTTATCAGAGTAGAGGAAATATTTCATATTCTAGAATTAAAATAAACTCTGTTCAGTCAAACGGGGACATCAAAATGGCATCACATCAAAATAGACATATTATATAATTAAAGCAAATAGCTGTGCCCCTTTATGTTACTAAAAGGAGTTGCATGGAATAAAGTCTTGCATTTTTCTTCATGTTCATGTCATTGTTCTGTGAACTTTATTAACATTTGTCCCTCAAATGACCTTGAATATTTAGCCACCTGCTCAATTTGATCAGGGAACACACAGGCTCTGAAAGCTGCCTGCATTAAGACCTGACTGGAGTGTACTTCTCACATCTGTAAAGTTTACTGCCCAGGGTAGGGAATGCAGGAATTGCTCAGCTGCATGCAAGGATGTCTATTCCAGAAAACAGGGAAGTGCTTCTAAATTAGCTAAAGAATTTTAAGGCCTGTGTATATTTGAATACTGCCATTTAAAACAAGATTTAGAACATTGTTCTCTCAATAGAATTTTCTTTTTAAGGTAGACTAGTTAAGAATGGAATAGAGGCAATTTTTCCTTCTTTGTGGGTCACCAATTTCCTTATATTGTATATTTCTCCCTGAATTATTTATATAGCACAGACTCTCTGTTAGAAGAACAGTAAAAAAGGGACCAGCAGTTAACCTAATGGCTATGTCGCTGAACTCCCGCATAGTTGACTGCAGTTTGAGTCGCGGACCCGGCTGCTTAAACTCACGCCGCGCGCGTGTGCGTGCATGCCCAAGATCCCGAGAGGAGAGTGGAGCAGAAGGGATTGTGGCGTGGCCACCCCCCCTGGGGGATGATTTCTTGCTTTCTGTCTCTCTGTCTCTCTCTGTCTGTCTGGCGAGCGCACACACCCTATAGCAAAAACCTCTCCAAAAAATAAAAATAAAAATAAAAATAAAAGAACAGTAAAAATAAAGTATGTACACATGCACACACACACACACACACACACACTTTTAAAATATATATAAAATATTAACTATTAGAAATACCACTTAAGTCATACTTTAATGTTGACCTTAGTTATTTCACTGAACACTTTTCTACAAAAATCAGATACAAGATTGTGATTACTTAATCCCTTGACATAGAAGTGCATGAAACTCACATTTTTGTTCATGTAGTTTGAATCATTCTTGAAGCTCAATATTTAAAGTTCTATGAGTATAGTTCGTACAAAGATAAGATATTTTGATATAGCAAAAATGATTTTCTAGAATCTGTACACATTGGGACCAGCAGATGGCAGAATGGTCACATTGCTAGAGTCCCACATAGTTAACCATGGCTCAAGTCCTGGATCCAGCAGCTTAAAACTCCCACCAGGCTTGCATGCATGCATGCCCAAAATCCCAAGAGGAGAAAGCAAAAGAAGGGATTGAGGCATGGCAGTACCCTGGGGGGGGGGTGTGATTTTTTGCTTTCTGTCTCTCTGTCTCTGTTTCTCTGGTAAGCACATATACTCTATAGCAAAAATCTCTCTACAAAAAAAAAAAAAAAAGAATTTGTATATATTAAGCGTTGTTATCATCTGTATGTATAGAAGATAAACAAATTAAGAAAAGAAAAGCAGTTGAGCAGTTGGGCCAGCTAGTGACGTGGTGGTTGAGTTGGCTGGATTCCACATGACTGACGGTGCAATTCGTGTGTCAGACACAGCATCTTGAAGAACACACTGGGCGCATGTGCCTCTGCCCAAAATCCACCAAGAGAAATGGAGAAGAGATTGTTGTGTGGCTATCTCTCTAGGGGGATGTTTTCTCACTTTCTCTCTCTCTATTTTTGTCTCCCTGTCATGCACTCTCTAGCAATTATTAAAAAAAAAAATACTTAAAAAGTAATTTGTGAGTTAGATTTTCGTAGGACTAAAAGCAAAGATAATTAATTACAAGATTGCCTAAGCTTATATTATTCTGTTAATAGTGGAAAACAGCAAGTCTCTTACATGATCATGACATCATCAAAATTAGGGAGGAAGCTGGCTTTGCTGGGAATTGAAGTTTAAAAGGTAACTTCACACTTCAATGTATTTGGCCACCCAGGACTGACTAGATCTATTTTCCGTTTATCTCCGAGTGGATTAGGTATTGTTCTTACTTTGTTTTCCAATTTCAGGTGATGTACAGACTCAGAGTAGAAGGAGGGTAAAATGTCAGTTTTGTTACCTCAGCATCCAGACTAATTACATGTCTTTTCGATATTTATAATTTTATAATTTAAGAGGACTATCACCTTACTTCCCAAATAACTCAATAATCATATCAAATCTAATTTAACTTTTCAAATTATGCTATGTTCTCTAGCACTACTATGTCCATGTAGTTCTGGTTATTAATACATATGAATTTTTCTTTCTCAAATAGCCAGACATAATTCTATGCTGCTGTTCATAGAATCACACTTATCTTTACAGAGAGATTTCAATCTAATACTAGTGAGTCCTTAAGTAGAAATGCTCTAGCCAGTCTACGTTTTTTTTTTTTTTTTTTTTTTGCATATATGAGTTCCTGTAGACTTATTTAATCTTACATAGTCGGAGCATAATCACTAGATCTTCTGTGGAGTGAGAGCTAGTCTGTTCTGTAATTCTCTAATAAAATTATTTTTTGCCTTTATCATTTGTTTTCTGGGTAATGACTCATTTCTTCCTTATTTTTTTAATGCCTTAAGAAACAGGAGAATAGGTTTTTTCATTGGCTAGAATTCCAAAGCACAAGCTATCTTTAGTGAAGTTTAAATCATTGGGTTTTATAACTAAAACATACATTAGGACTTCATTTTGTTAGATAATTTTGGTTTGGTTTTGCTTTAGGACACACATGCTCTCCATAGAGAGACAGAGGAAAAGAGAAGGAAAGTGAGAAATTGTCACCCTCCCCTGGGGGAGGGAGTGGCCATGCCACAGTCCATTCTCCTCTATTCTGCTCCCTGATTTGGGGCATGCATGCGCACATGCCAGATGCATATCTCAAGCCACTGGGTCCAGAGCTCAAACTGAGCAGTTGGAAATGTGGGATTCAGTTGCTTTAACTACCACCCCACAGACTGGCCCCATTTTGTTAGAATGGTTTACTAAAGACTCATAGTTAGGCACATTCCTCCCTCAGAAATGCAGTGTAGGAAATTTTATGAAAACGTCAATTGGTTCCATATTTTTGATGTTTACCATGCTTCCTATTTCTCCTTCAACAGTATGATTCACTTTTTTTGTTGTTTTTTTGAGAAGTTTTTGCTATAGGACATGTGCACACATCAGACAGAGAGAGACAGAGACAGAAAGCGAGAAATCACCCCCTGGAGGGATGGACACACCGCCATCCCTTCTCCTCCATTCTCCTCTCGGGATCTTGAGCACACACACACACGCGTACCTGGCCTGAGTTTTAAGTCACTGGGTCTGGGACACGAACCATGGTCGAACCACATGGGAGTCCAGAGACATAGCCATTACACTAACTGCTGATCCCCTCTGATTCACTCTTTAATTCACATGTAAATTCATAGGTCTCTAGAGAATCAAAGGGATAATATCTTTATTTTTCAGTTTAAAAAAGTTTCCATTAAAGTTTTTTTTTGTATTTATTTGGCTTTTGGCTTTTCTTTTGCTTATGTGCAATGAGTTATTCTATTATAGTGGGCCGTTATTACAAATTTTTGTTTGCTTGTTTCTTTGTCTTAGATCTCTTTTTCCTATGCACCACTCCTTTCAAATTTGGTTTGATTTATAGTTTTGCTACATAAATTGATTTCTATATCAATGCAAAAAGCATCTTCATTAGATATCTTGCTTTTTTTCCACTCAATATTTTTAAGCCCTTATTTCCAAAATCAATATGCTTGAAATTAGTGAAGAATTAGGTCATCATTTGTCCTTGCTTTATAATAAAAGTCTTATCATTTGAAGTATACAATAAAATACTGACTTTGTATTAAAGAAAAGTAAGAATTTTTTTTATATTAGTACATCTTAGATTATTATTGGCAATGATGAATACAATTATACATGCCTATGTATGTACATTTATTTTCTAATTTAAATCTAAGTGCCAATTTTTTTTTATTCTCCAATATGATAATTTTAGGAGGAGATCATGAATCAGAAAAAACAGAGTACTAAAGTTTTATATGCTAACTTAAAAATATACTTTTGTTTATAGTCAATTACATAACATAGTGAAACAATTTTTATTGTTAGGAGCAATGACATAATGAAATATTGAATTGTATTTAGTGTTTCAATCAAACAATATTTACAAAAGAGCTGATTTATATATAAAGTTTTAGAAAGTTGTTACTCATATGTCCAAATATAACAATCAAAATGCAATCTATTGCATGGGCAAAGAAAGAAATGTGAGTGCATGTGTTTGTGCACATTTGCATGTTTTAAAAATACATGTCATCGTATAACAAATACCTGAGAGAGAGAGAGAGACTGATTCTTTCAGTAAGGTCAGACAGTTTTTACTGACTTTGTATGTATATTCCTTGCCCTCAGATTGCAGTAGATATTTTCAGTATAAATTCACAAGACATTTTTATTCTAATATTTTAACATTCCCAGTCTTTTCTTAAACTTAATAGAAAAATTGTCAGAGTGTGCATGCCCACCAGAGAGAGAGAATGAGTTAGAGGGAGGAGGGAGAAAGCATCTACCAATGGGGCATGGTCATGGTACAGTCCTTTCACCTCTACATATTTAACCTGTCGAGATATATGGCATACAGGTACACATGACTGCCATGTTTTTCAAGCTGCTAGGCTAGGACTTGAACTGTCAACCTCCTTAACTGTGAGGCTATGGAGCTGGCCCCAGGTCTTTTTTTCTATTCCTTTATTTAAGAGATTATTGGGTCCTTACTATCTCCCAAGCACCATTCTAGGTATAGAGAATTAAACAGGAAGAAAACATTTGAAAATAAATAATGGTGTATAATAGGGAGAAAATGACAGAAGGGAAAGAAGCAGTTGTGATGTTACAAAGCATGGTCTTTGGGTTTAGACTTAGGTTATTTCTGGGGATAGATATTTTAGCACATGGCCAGAACCAAAGAAAGGGAAAGTGCTGTTTTGAGAAACAGTGAAGGGTCTGTTGTGGTTGAGGCAGTGTGAAGGAGAGAAAGGAGCTAGGACTAGAGGACTAGATATTTATTTATTTTCAATGTGCTCTAGACAAATCTGGATGACGGCTGCCCATGTTTCATCTTTGTTGTAACATGGTCTAAATATGAAGTCTTCTGGTCGAAATGTTGAGGGTTGACCATTAACTTAGGTGGATGGATGCATGCTGTTACTCATTGAATAGGGTTTTTTTTTTTTTTTTTTTGGGGGGGTTTTTTCTATTGGC
>NW_006160173.1:1843016-1847531 GCF_000334495.1 Tupaia belangeri chinensis
GTGGATGCATTCTGTTATTCATTGAATAGGGTTTTTTTTTTTTTTTTTTTTGGAGAGGTTTTTGCTATAGGGCCCGTGCGCTCGCCAGGCAGACAGAGAGAGACAGAGAGACAGAAAGCGAGAAATCACCCCCCAGGGGGGATGGTCACGCCACAATCCCTTCTCCTCCATTCTCCTCTCAGGATCTTGGGCACGCACGCACACGTGCCCGGCATGAGTTTTAAGCCACCGGGTCCAGGACGCGAACTGCGGTCGACTACGTGGGAGTCCAGCGACATAGCCATTACGCTAACTGCTGGTCCCTCGTTGAATAGGCTTTTAAAGAGTGTTTTATATTGTTTATTCCAGCTGATATTGCTGGAGCATGTATTATATAAAATATAAAATGAATTTTCTGTTATAATTTGAAAGGACACTATGCCAGTTTCTAACAGGCACCTATTCAGTGTGTGAGGCAGGTATGTTATCAGATGATTTCAACTAGTGATGTAACGGAGTGAAAGTGCTGGCTAGGTAAGTCGGCTAGGTAAATGCTGAAGGATAGCGTTCTGTGTGACTAGTTGAATTGTGAAGTCAGTCATGAGGAATAATTAGGAGTTAGCACAGACAAAAATATAAGGAACAGGATACACCGAGGAGGTACAAAAAAGAAGCTGTGGTGGAATGGAGTGGGGCACTTCAAAGCAATTGCAAACCATAGGGGTAGCTAGTATGCAGAGCTTCAGGAGAATGGGAGAAGCCTGAGAACTCATCCAGGACCAGTCCCTGCCGAATCTCCCTATGAAGGGCACTGGCTTTCTGACACTTAGAAACCAGTGAAGTATTTCAAGTAAAGGAATAATATGACAAGATCTGCATTTTGAAAAGACACATTTAAGATAGGAGTTTGACTTCAGTGGTTGATAAGGTGTGGGAAAGTGAATCACAATATTCACAATATACACAATATTCCTTTGTAAGACACATTAACAGAAATAAAACACAGTGTAAATCATCATTTTCAAATCCTATACCTTTAATGTTTTCCCCATGTTTACATTTGCAATGTGTATTTATTTTTATAACTGTAATACTTAATTTCTGCTCTTTTATGGAGAGTTTGAATACTTGAAGCAGTAACTGAAAATATTTCTTATGAATAAAACAAAAAGAAGTGTTGGAAAATATGTGAATGGCTTTTCCGAGATAAAATTTGTCAAAATGATTTAAAGACAAATTGCATCAAAGGATTTGTGATATCACCATTTTCCACATACTACATATATAAAGGTATAGGGATTAGTTAACCCCAGTTCTTCCGTGATTAACGAGGCTACTGGAAGAGGGTTTTTTCTTTTCATTTATTTTTGCATTGAAATAATTTTCTATTTTATTATTCTAGTTTCTTACATTAAATATTCTATTGCTTATATAGAAACTGTAGGATATCTGTAAAATCCCCTAAAAACACAGGGACTATTGGCTTAATTTTGAAAATAGTTTGTAAATACCTCCATCACCCTTAGTGGCAAATCATAGATGTTGTGGCCAAAGTGAGAAGAAATGTTAAGTTGCTGAAACTCCAGAAGTTACCTGTCAGAGAAGAAAGATATTTTAGTGATATATCTTCATGACTTACATTTACATACATATCGTGTATATAAATACACTTTTAACAACATTTTTTATATTAGTTCCATTTAACTTTCAAAAATTCTTATTACTAGCGTTATTATCTGGATTCAGATCTTTTTTTAAAAAGGTGAGTTAATTAACATTTACTATTTAGCATGTATTGTAGGCTAGTACTTTAAATATATAGTGTTTTATTTGATTTTTATACCCATTTTATTGTGAAGGAATCACTTTTCATATTTTCTAAATGGAAAACATGAATTCTGCAATGTCACTTAGCTAATAAATGGAGAAACTGGAATTTTACCCTTGTCTGTCTTACTGCCATTGGTTATATCATAAGGCATTACCTGGAATCACATTAGTGATTCCACCCATTATAGTGCCTGGAAGGTAGAAAGTATAGGAATCTGTTGTATCTTTTCCTCTACAGGATACAACGTAAATGATCAATGATAAAACATCAGTATAACATGTATCCATTAAAGTCATTAAGTACTACTGGAAAGGTAAAAACTTCTTCTAAGGCAATGTGTGACACCAGAGAAGTCTCATAAGACAGGACAGCTACCAGGAGAGAACTGAAGTTGAGCCATCAAATGAGTAAAAGAATCGTGACAGTGTGGAAACAGACACATTTCTCTGGCTTCACAATCAATTCCGTGGCCAGTCTTTATGTCATTCAAATGCAGGTTTATGGGGTACTGTAGAGCAAAGTATCTCTGTCTCAACAGTCAATGACATTTTTGTAGGAATATTCCTCATCATGGGATACTGATATATGCATTCCATAATGTTTAGCAGCATCACTAGTCACTATCCCTTAGATATCGACTAGATATTAGTAGCTCCTCCTCTATAAGTTGTAACAATCAAACACATCTTTAAACATGACCACATGTCCTCTTTGCAGCAAAGCCATCCATAATCGGTAATTTTTTTTTGTTGTTTTATAACTTTATTTGAAAATCAGCAGTTAATTCTCATCCACATTGGCTGTAGATTTTTTTTTTTTTGAGAGGTTTTTCACTATAGGGCGCGTGAGCTCGCCAGACAGACAGAGAGACAGAGAGACAGAAAGCGAGAAATCACCCCCCAGAGGGGATGGTCACGCTGCAATCCCTTCTCCTCCATTCTCCTCTCGGGATCTTGGGCACAAACGCACATGCGCCCGGCATGAGTTTTAAGCCACCGGGTCCGGGACGCGAACCGCAGTCGACTATGTGGGAGTCCAGCGACATAGCCATTACGCTAACTGCTGGTCCCACTGTTTGTAGATTTTTGAAAGTGGTAACAGGTACATAGGTCACCAGAGTGTAGAGGGTTGGGTGAATCTTCATCCTCATTTCGTCTTCTGGACAACTGCACACGGATTCGATATGGGACATTCCTTATCCCTTTGGCCCAGACAACTTTGTTGAGCCTGGTATAAATGCGCATATCTGGAGTCCCCATCTTTTCCATGGCAAATTTCTGGATTTCTTTGAATGCCTGAGGGACACGTTTCTTGAAGCCCATGCCATGGATGCGCTTGTAAATGCTGATGGTGTATTCCTGGGTCACCACCTCGTTGATGGCAGAACGGCCCTTCTTCTTCTTGCCACCCTTCTTTGTGGAAGCCATTCTGCCGGGCCTAAGCTAGAAAGCCATAATTGGTAATTATTATACATTGCTCTGAGCATTGCTTTCTGAGAGTATAAACTGAAGAATTCCTTGGCTAAGCTAAGGTCAATCTTTTAAATAGAAGAGTTTTGTATGTGGTTTGTTGCCCTAAAATTCATGTTGAGACTTGGTCCCAGTATAGTAATATTTAGAGCTGGAAAGGTAAGACCTCAGTGGAGGTGTTTGGGGTCATGAGGGTTCTACCCTTGTGGGTAGATTGATGTCATTCTCATAGTAGGCAATAAGTAAAGTATCACAGGAGTGAGTTAGATCTCATGGGACTGAGTGAATTACTTCTAGAGCAAGTAGTACCCAGTTCCCTTCTGCTCTTCCATCATGTTTGGATGCAGCACATGGCGGCTCTGACCAGAAGCTTAAACTACTATCTGAAGTTGAACTTCACTTCTTTAGAGCCGTGACCCCAAATAAGCCTTTCTTTACAAATTATCCACTCTCAGGCATTCTGTTAAAGCAGTAAAAATGAACCGAGCAAGTTTCTTAGGAGATAGTATATCTCAGGGGACCGGTAGAGAGCATAGCAGTTATGTCACCAGACTCCCAATAGTGGACTGCGGTTTAAATCCTGGATACAATGTCTTCAAAATTTGGCTATGTGCTTGTGCCTGCATGCCCAAGATCCCAGGAGGAGAATGGGGAACAGACTGCAGGGTGGCCAACCCCCGTGGGGGGTGGGGAATGATTTCTGGCTTTCTATCTCTGTGTCTCTCTCTGTCTAGGGAGCAGATGTGTCCTATAGCAAAACTCTCTCTCTTAAAAATAAAGTAGACATAATGTAACTCAGCAGCAGGGGAAATATTTTTTACAAGTAGCTTGTAATTTAGAGCTTAGTGAAGTGAGAAGCAGCAATTAGGTATGATGTCAAGGAATGACATTGGTAGGTGTCAATGGGGGCCATTACAAGTGTGTGAGCTGTGAGCCAGGAGATGGCATGGTAGTTAAGGCCACTGGACATCAACAAGGCTGACAGCAATCTGAGTCCCCAACCTGGTGGCTTGAAAATCATGATGTGTGTGTGTGTGTGTGTGTGTGTGTGTGTGTGCACAAACTCTAAGGATGAAAATGGAGGACAAGAGATTGCAGCATGACCATCCTTCATCCCTCCAGGGGTGATTTCTCACTTTCTCTCTCACTGTGTCTTTCTGGTGAGTGCATGCATCCTATGGCAAAAAAAAAAAAAAAAAAAAAAAAAAAAAAACAAAGAGGGGAAAAAAAGGATTT
>NW_006160173.1:1847584-1878875 GCF_000334495.1 Tupaia belangeri chinensis
AGAGGAGAATGGAGGAGAAGGGATTGCAGCGTGGCCATCCCCCGTGGGGGATGATTTCTCACTTTTTGTCTCTCTGTCTCTCTCTCTCTTTCTGGTGAGGGCACGTGCCCTGTAGCAAAAACCTCTTCAAAAAAAAAAAAAACAAAAAAAAAAAATCCAAGTGAGCTGAAAATGCAGTTTCATGTACCTAATTACTTTCAGAAAGCATTCACTAGGATGAATTAGACTAGCTTATTTGAAGAATGATAGACCCAAAGAAAAAAATAGCATAGCCAATAAAATTGATAACATGTTTGAGAGAAATCAAACACCAATCTTATAAAAGCTGTTTATGTGTAACATCCACAAGAAATATTTACTATGAAGACATAATCACTGTGTACTAAGTTGATTGTTAATTAACAGAATAATACATATGTGAATCAGAAATGGATGACTTTAAGACTAAGGCTATTTTAGTGCCTTGTTAACCAAACATTGATTTTAATGAAAAATTGAAGCTGCAAATAAGAAAGAAACTTACAGAGAGTACATTCATTTTATGTAAAACTGTGCAAAATCAACTGCAGAGTAGCAGTTGGTCATTCCTGAAACATTTTATAATGTGACAATATTTTTTTGTAAATTCAAACAAATATAAATCATTGTCTCAAGATTCCTTAGGGACCTGGCACAATCCTTCTACCAGGATGTCTTCTTTTACAGCCTCATTACACTTGCCAGTGATTCATGGGTGTTAGGCTTGACTGAGAAGGGTAGAAGGGGCTAAGGAACTCAGTATGCTATATTTCAACCATGCAAATGAGCATATTTCTCTGGGACTAAAAGGCAGCCTTTCTAAAAGAAATGGATTAATCTCTGTCTATTCTTATTATCCTTTTGTTGAGATTTTCAAAGTCATCTAAGTCCATGAAGAAGTATTCTCAGCATAGCATTGCACTGCATTTTTAAAGCTGGGAAGAACAATTTCAAAGTACTTGTGGGACATACATAGGTGGAGATGGGGCAATGTGCATGGAATGAAAATGAATTAAAGACGTAATCTCTTGGGCACCAGATATAACAAGACATGTTTTAGAGCACATTCTCTGGACAACATGTTCTAGAGCATAGTCTCAGGATGAATTATGAATATGAAATAAATTCTTCCTGTTGGGGTAGATGAGAATGGACATCTTGGACATAAAATTGATCTTAAGACTCTCTTTCCTTAGATCAAACTGCCAGTTCTCTGATTCTCTTTATTCCAGATCAATATTGGCATGCCTTTTGTTTGTGGAGAAGAGAAAAAATGGGGAAAATAATCTTTCTTAACTTAACAATAAGCAAGTTAAGAAAACAGCATTTTATTTAACTTGATGTTTGCAGCGTTGTCCATGGTGTCTGGCACACTGCAAATGATGCAAGAAATAAGACCCAAGATTTGTGATAACAAATTTTTTTCTTTTAAAATTAAATTAAATTGCTATACTTAAATATAAATTGCACAATTTTATGTAGGTAGTTGAAGCCTGTGTAAGAAATCATATTGGTAATTCTCTAACAAAGCATTTAAGTTCAGTTTTTCCCATAATATAATTGTGTCAAAGACTTCTGATAATTTGATAATCATGGTAAATTGTATATGAAATTAAACTGAAAAAGTTTACACACGTACAAAAGATAAATACAAACCAATTTGTTCATTTTGAGAAATATAAAATAGTTTCTCTGAAACTGTGTGAGTGATTTAAATAAGTTAATCAGATTAAGTGTTTAGATTATTACTGAAGATAGCATTAAAGGGAACCAGCAGTTAGCGTAATGGCTATATCGCTGGACTCCCATGTAGCCGACCGCGGTTCGCTTCCCGGAACCGCTGGCTTAAAACTCATGCCGAGCGCATGTGCGTGCGTGCCCAAGATCCTGAGAGGAGAATGGAGGAGAAGAGATTGCAGCATGACCATCCCCCCTGGGGGGTGATTTCTCGCTTTCTGTCTCTGTCTCTCTCTGTTTGTCTGGCGAGCACACGCGCCCTATAGCACAAAAAAAACCTCTCCAAAAAAAAAAAAAAGATAGCATTAAAAACACTAGCAAGTAGAACACAGAAATAGTATGTGCATTTTTGACAAAGCTTAAGGATTTCATTCTTAGTGACTCATCTACTGTTGTTACTTAATAAAACAGTAAATACATTTTAAATGTGACATACATAGAAAATACATATTTTTATACATAAAATATATGATATATTAAAACATGTCTCAAAACATAGTTGCAAACTTATACATAAACAAGAACATAAAAGCTGACTTCCATAAGTAATATTTGTTTTCAGGTCAGACTTTTATTTCTGGTCTTTGGATTCATGTATCTAACTGCTAGTTGAGCATCACAATTTCTATATCATATGGAGAGTTGAAATTTAATGTAACAGAAATTGAGTTAACCATATTTCCTTTTAAACTGGCAACTCTTGGAATATTTAATTCATTTAGTGTAGGCCAAATCTGTCTTACCTTCTCTCACAAATTCTGTTAATCAAATTAAATACCAGGTCCTATTGATTTTGCCTTCTGATTTGTTCACAAATGTGCTTCCAGTTTTGACACCCTATTGTTACTGCCCTGATTCATGTCCTCATTACATTATATCAATACTTCAGAAGAGTATTGTTACAAACTAGTGTTCTCAACTCTGGACTAGTTCCCCTCAACACTGTCTCCCACTTGTTGTAGAACTCACCAGATTACTCCTTTGATTCAAATACATCCTGAAGCTTCAGAGAACCATCTGTGGTACCACTTCTTTATCATACTACTCTCATTCTTTGCTTTTGCTCATGCTGCCACCCACGGGCTTAAATGTAGATTTTAAATTATGCCAGCAGTGCACACTGTATTTATAATCTGCATTTATTCAACTCTTTCTTTTCTAAACCATAGAATAAACTTATATCATAGGATATTTTATCCCAAAGAAACAGCATAAAAGAAAAGAGGAGCTGGCAAAACAAAACAAAAGAAAAACACCAAAAAAAAAAATTTAAAGTTTTTGCAAAACAAAGACAAATGTAACATCTTTGGTTAAAGTGGAAAGTCTTCGCTTACATGTTAGTTGACGATTTCTTCTTTTCTTTGTTTGCCGTGGGCTTTGCTTTGCTGAGAAGGAACCTAAAACTCAGGGGCTGAGTCTATCTATAGTCCTCACAATTTTTCTTTTTAATACCAGTGAATAATTATTGAATGGAACATCTGATCTTTAACTGACAAGCACAGTGAGGGCACTGACATTCTGATGATAACACTTGCACCTTGTACATATACTTTACCAAATTATAGTGGTTGGACAGATGCTTTTTGGTTTTTGTTATCTAATAGCACAACGTGAACACAGCATGATAAAAAGTGACTTCTGGGCTGGTAGGTGGAATGGTGGTTAAGGGCACTGGACTCCCACATGGTTGACCACAGTTTGAGTCCTGGACCTGGAGGCTGCTTTCTCGCTTTCCCTCTCTCTCTTTCTCTCTGTTCCTCTGTGGTCAAATTAAAAATATATAAGTACATAAATAAATAAAGTTGAATAAAATAATTTTAAAAGTGCCTTTCTAATGTTTAATATTCAAGTTATTTCCATCTTGCAACAACACCATAGCACAGGGTCTCAAATTATGCTCCTGTGCAGCAGAAGGGACCAGAGAAAAGAGAAGACCAACCAGCCTCTTAAAAACCACATTAGTGAGACCTACTCATAAAGCTATGTCTTGATGTGAGTGGAGCAAGGAAATATAATCCTTTCTTGGAAGCCACGTTAACCAAAACCCTTCTCTGTGACTACTGTGTGGACAGCTAGCCATCTCTACCGATGACTTAAGAAAGCAAGTACATATATATTGTATTGCAAAGGGAGCTGATGTTTTCTGAACATGTTGGGAAAGAATGGACTCCAGCATCCAAGAAAAAGACCCTAAGAGAGAACGTTTTATTACCAACAGCTCTGGATGGGATTTGGAATAGCATGAGCTTTGGGAATGATTTTCAAAAACAATTAAGCCCATAGAACTTCTGTTTGAACCTCCAGCAAATTCCAGGGCCTGCCCAATGAGATTAGGCATATGGAAAAGCTCAGATCTTTCTGCAGTAATTACATCTCACCTTTTCAAAACCAGATGTTCCCTGGTACAAGGATAGCTGTATGTTTGCTAAAGCAGGTGAAGTGTCTCCTAACAGTTCTACTTTTCAGATATAACAATTTGAAGTAAAAGAGGAAGTCTCTTTTCTGTCTTTCAAAATACTCAGACTTTACTTATCAAAAACACCCTATTTGAGGAAATTGCTAGATTTCTTCATATGAATAACCAAATAATTGTATCTTCAATGGCCCATACTCCCCCATTTGAAGTATGTGAATTTAAATGAAAAATTTGCCCCATAGAGATAGGCAGGTGCTATATAAACACATCTGTAGGTCATTTAGAAATTACTATCATCACTCTTTTCATTAAAGTGACATGTATATATTTAGAAACTACTTTTCAAAAACCTAATGAAAGACTGTCCTTGATAACTTCTCTATATGTTCACCTATAAATCAGCATTAAAGTATTTTACATAATGAGCGACAGATTGTTGGGAGGTAGGGGAAGGAAGTTTCCATTTGTGCTTTCATTTTATAAAAATGTGTACGCAAGAATTTTATCCAGTGTGCTTGTATCATGTATGTATCTGTTGCCAGTGTCTGTTTAAAGGTGTTTTATTCACATGTTTATAGTTTTAGACAGCTAGCAATTTTCTATTGTCACATATCCCCTAATACTGAGATATTATATTATAATCTAGAAAGAAATACACAAAGGCATATCAAAATTCACCTACATATCTATGAGCGTATGTTTTGTATGGAGAATCTCACAGCATCTCTGTGGAATTCATTGTATACTTTCAGTAAATCATTTAGGCTGACATGCTATCATGGATAAAGTCTACATTGTTATATGAGAGTTACAACAGCTGTTTTCTGCCTGAATACTCAAAGTCTCACGAACACCTCTGGTCCTGTGTTTATAGAATCTCTAGGCTCCACAGCACTGCACAAGAGGTGGAGATAAAAACTTGTTAAGGAAATAATGGGTTTCTGTGATCACCTCACACACAATTTCTAAACATATTCCTCCTTGTACTGAGTTTTATATAAGGTCATTTCATAGTGTGAATATAGTGAGAAAGATAACTAATATACATAATTTCTGAAGCAGATATTTGTCAGAGGTAAATCAATGAGGTCATTTTTATATTGAAATCTGGAAGTCCATAGAAAGAAAATATAACACAAATAGAAAAGTAACTTCTAATTGAAACACCTATGGATTCAGTGGATAACATTTCATGTTAAACTGCACCAGAATTAAAATCCCCAAACACCCCAAGAGATCTTTTGTGTAACAAATGCTAACAACTTCAGAGTTTATTTTTTTTTAAAGAAAAACAGTTTAGTATTCATATGAAACATACCCATCTTAATATATTTAGTGCCTAGTATTGTATTTATGTAAGGGACTATAGAACTTTGATTTCATATTTTTATATAGACAGTGGAAGCATCTGAAAGAGACCTTTTACGTTCTATGTGTGTGTTCATCCTTCATTGTCCTGTGGTTATAATATGATATTAGATAGTACTAGAAAATGCTGAAGGACTTCTTGAGACTGTCTATAATCCCTCTACTAAAATGAGCATTGAAACATAGAGATTAGCTTATGTTAATGTTTTATTAAAAAGGTTTTTCAGAGAAAGCATGTGCTATCTTTGTCTTATTAGAATGGTATTGCTGTTTCATGACTAAAAGGATGGATTTTTAAAATGTATACTGCACAGAAAGCATTCTATTCTGTCAACTTTTCTTTTTAGCGTGTTTATTTTTTACCAATTAAATCAGGCAGTGCCATAAACATGTTAGCAGGTCTATGACAAAAATGTACATTTAGCCCTCAGTTTTTTGCTTATTTTTCTCTTAAAAATCACTCTAGTTATATCTGAAGGTGAAAGTACAAGCTGTGTTTTCAAGACGTGTTTTTCCCCAGTAGAATTATGTCATGGGGAAACACTATGGATATCCATCAAAGTGAAACCTACAAGGACATAAGAGCTCGTTATTAGTGAGCATTGTTTGTAACCTTCAGATGGCTTCAGCATTGCTGTCACAGAACGGCAAGCAGAATGCAAGATTAAAGCACATCATACTCTCCAAATTAACATCACTATCTAAATTATGGCTTTTATGTAAACATAACACTATTTTTATTATTTTAAAACAATAAATTATTACACCCTCCAATCTTGTAATAAAATGTTACGATAGGTTCAAGTTCAGTTAGGTCAATGCTGGCTTCAGGTTAACATTATTGATTGAAACTTGCTAAAGTATCCTGGCAGATGGATGCAATAACTTCAGTCAGGAAACGAAGCTGAGGAACGTACCCTCGTGGTTCTGATACTTGTTCTGGAGTGTATGCTTGTTCTTACAACAAAAAAATATCAGAAGAAGCGAACAAGGAGTAAGTTTAGGGGTCTATAGTATTGTATAATGACAAAATGCTATTGTTCACATCCTAATCAAATTTTGGTGGCACATTTTCAATTCAATCTTTCTTTTTAACTTTTAAGAAAAACATTTGACAAATGAGTATTTGACTCATATTTATATTCTTAAAACATGAAGCTTGGGAAAAGTATTGTGGTTTTCTTTGATTATAAAAACAATTATAGTACCTAGACCTTATTCAGGAATCTGGAATTTGGAGTCCTCTTTTTAATAAGGTTGATGAGCTGCTGAAGCGTGTTGGAATGAAATTCAAAATCTGCTGTAATGGAAGAGACTTTTCCCTTTGCCACCCTGACTGCTAGAGTTAATGTGTGCATCTACGACCTTGACAATTTTCAACAAATGTACTTGAAGTAAAGAGAACTATACTTCAGGCAGAATATCATAGCAATCAAAACCTTTGGTGGTTAAATTGACTAAAAATATTGGCCCATTATTCAATTTATTTCATTTCTGTTAGTAATAGCCTTGGTTGACAGAGAGATTACTAGGTGCTTTCACTGAAATTTATGAACAGATTTGAAGTTTAAAGAAAGTAATCTGCCACTGACTTGTCCTGTTTTTATTTGTTGTTTGTTTATGGAATGGTAAACTACTCACACAACATTTGCAAACGCCTAAGTGGAAAATTCTAAAAGATGGAATCATTTGTGCTTTATGTCAAGCACACGTCTAGACATGAATATCCACGAAAATAGGTAACTCTCACATTAAAACACTGGAAGAGCACTATTTGAACTTTTCCCCCACGAGCAGCTCTCAGGAAGATGAACATTTCTATAATTGAAATGATCATGTGCATTCTGACCCTAATTGGGTAAGTTTTATATTAGGTTCACACTAAGCAATCACGGAAGCAATTATGGGCACTTGTCCTGGGGCTGCCATAGCCCAGGTGCTGCCGCCTGATTGTCATTTGGTAATTACCTGGGTACTTCCCAACTACTCCTTAGCATCAGTTAAGCTATGCAACACACTTCAGGTAAGTGAAGTCTCCTTGGAACTACAAGTAAATACTTAATTATTTAGTTTGCTGTTTCATATAGGTACTTTCTGCTCACCTGCCATGTGCAGATGTATAATGGAAATTACCTTCTGAAAGAACTTCTCAGAAGTCAAATTGGAGATGAAATCTTTGCAAAGAGCTGCACAGTTCCTTTTGAAATACAGAAAATTTCTTAAATAATAGCGATGATAGAGGCATTGCCAACTTTAGAATTTTTTCAAGTCTTTGAAGTCTGACTTTGCAGAACAGATTGTAAATCTCTGGCCCATTACACACCTGCGGAGATTTTGGTGTTTTATTTCTCTTGGGTGAAACTACAGAAGCCCAAACCATGTTAATCACTGTCAGAACCAGTTGTATAAAATGCCAAAATGCAGTGAACCAAGTGTTTTATAATAAATATGACAATGCAGTCAGAATGTTGTTTTGTTAGGCTTGTTATTTGTGGTAATTTTTCATTTATAATCTTTGAAAGGAGAGAGATCTAAGGCTTTTAGTAGAAAAGTGTTAACCACAGGGGGAGAAGTCACCATATTATATAAACAAGGCTCTAAGTACTTGTATAATAATTAACTCAGATAAAATTAATAAGCTAATTTAATGGTTTCATTTTTCTTAAATGCATTAGAAATGTCTGTTTAAAAAATAAATATCTGTATTAATACTAAAACTGTTATTTATTTGTCACTCGATAACTGGCACGTGCTTCTTTCCAGAATTAGTAATTTTTCTTATTATTTCATGTTAACCATTTCTTTTCTTTTTAAAGTATATAATCAAATTTTAAATTTTTATAAAATACAAATGCATGCACACACATGTGCCAGGTGTGAATTCAAGCCACTGTTGTCCAGGATTCAAACCATGGCCGACTACATGGGAGTTCAGTGATATAGCCATTACGCCAATGGCTGATCCCCTACATTATTTCAAATGAACATTGGATCAACTGGATTTAAGACTATTAGAGATAAAATATATCATTGACTTCCTTTACATAGCATGTATTTTCTACTGACTTCTCAAAGGGAATGTGTTCTTTGTAAAAGAGAATAAATATACTGTAATTTGATGTGCCCAATTAATGTACTTTTTGACATGTGATATCAAAATTAAAAATGTAATTTAATATTCATATACACTCTAATAAAAATAATTTTGATAACATGATTCATAAATAACCACTTAAGAAATCTAAGATACTTTAAATTTACTTGCAAGTCACATTTGTTTCTTGCTAACAAACACGTAAATAAAATGCCTTATTATTATCATTCTAGATTTACAAGTATTTATTTTGTATCTATCTGGCTCTAATGTAATGTGGAGAGGAGATGCAAAAGGAAAGAATACATTCTACTGGACCAAAATTTTACTTAGAAATAGAATAATACCAAAGATGGCCGAATCACCTTTTCTATACGTTCTTAAACCATTAAGATTCTCGTTCACAATTTCTTTTTGTTGCCGGGAACTTCAGATCAAGATCATAAGGTCCTTGGGAAGAGACAATGCAATTTCATTATATAATTTGTTCCCATGGAAGTGTCCGGAAAGGAATAAAAGATCATTAAATATTTCTCTACTGAATAGGTTAATAAAATGTTGAATTGTATAGGAATTAAAGAAAAGTGGCCATTCTCTGGAATGCTTCCACCATAGTATACATTATTTCTTTTTTTTTCTTTTCTTTTTCTTCTTTTTTTAATGGCTTTCAACACAGCTTTTGTTAGAAAAGTTATATAACATAGCATTAACTATATTAAACCTGATAAGCAACAAAAAACAGACTAATTAAATGTGTAGCAAGAAACGATGGACTTTTCTGTAATTAAACATTCAATGATCTCTAATATCTTTTTACAAAGGGGGGAATCCATGGTTTACAGGCACATACCATACATTATTTCTAAAACCAATATTGTATAGGCATGCTACGCTATTTTCTATTGACTATTTTCAGCCCTGTGATTTGAATTGAAAAAAAAAAAAGACTAAAAAAATGTAGTGGTATACCTATCATTGTTTTCTATCACCATTTTTAAGCTTCCTTCTAAACTCTAAACACACACACACACACAGAGAGAGAGAGAGAGAGAGACATAGATATATTTGAGAATCAGGAATCTGTTGTTAGATACCTGAAACTTATCATATGACCTCAAAAGTGAAATAGTTGGAACAGAATACTCTTATTTGAATTTTTTGTGGGGGGGGTGTTTATGCTACAACAGAGGAGAGAAATAATTGAACTACAAAAATACTAATGAATTATTCACAAAAATTAATTTAGGTATATTTTTATTGCACCTTAGCAGAGATGTCTTTTCAATAATTTTTGCAATTACTAAAGCTATTATCAACTGAATTTTGCGTGTGACTAGAGCTCTTGAATACTTATAACTTTTCGGTTTCAAGGCTCTGGATTATACATCACTAACTATTGTTCAACAGTGATAGAGAGGCATTGTGTCCTTCACAGACCACTAGCTTCTGATGATCTAATTTTATCTTCAACAATTGTTACAAGGAAGAGCAAAGAATACAGTGTCTAAAGTGGTGTTTTAGCTATTGTACGCACAAATGATTAGAGGGGAGTGGGCTAAGCATTGTGTGGACCGATATTATTATCAGACATTTCCCTGCAGGCAATTCTTAATTTTTTCACAGTAATAAAATAAGTATCTATTATCAGAGAAAGGAGATGATCAGATACAGAACTTATCTATGTACCTGAAGAAAGATTTTAGCAGAAATATAAAATCTACATTTATTTTGCCTTCTTCAAGTATTTAACATACACATATATCCTAGAAGTATAAATTAAAGAAAAAAAATTATAAATGTGATCTTTCAAACAAAACATACTTTATCCAGGCAAGAAGGATAATACATTTTGTTGTTGTTGTTGTTATTTGGGAGAGAGTTTGGCTACACAGAGATGAGCTAGGAAGGGGCTAACTCATTCCTCTCTCTCTATTTAAGGACACTTCATTGCATACCTTCCTTGTCTCAGTTGCCTACCTAATCAGTGGCTGAGCATTTAATGCCATCTTTGCTTGTGACCCTCCTCCAGCCACATTAGGATGAAGAAACTAGACTGAATCCAACTATTTTACTTTATCCTGGAGAATATAAAGTCTAACGAAAAAACAGGCAAACAAATAAAATAACATATCATGTAATTGTAAATGATTTCCATCTTATTAAAAAAATCATATAAATCCCTTCTCTTTAAATAATTTTGCATAATGATTTTGAGGACTGAATATATTATGAAGGAAGATGGTATTTTTATAGAACTTAATTCTTTTCTTGGAGAGTTCTTTTTGTTTGTTTTATTTTTTATTATTATTTATTTTATTTTATTTTATTTTGTTTGAGAGTGTGTGATCGCCAGGAAGACAGAGAGAGACAGAAAATGAAATATCACCCCCCGGGGGGATGGCCACGCCAGAATTCCTTCTCCTCCATTTTCCTCTCGGGATCTTGGGCACGCATGCACACGTGCCCGGCATGAGTTTAAGTCACTGGATCTGGGACTCGAACCACAGTTGACAACATGGGAGTTCAGAGACATAGCTATTAGGCTAACTGCTGGTCCCTAGAGATCTTAATTCTGATTATATAGCAATTTACTACAGTGAAATGCTGAATCTAAATTAGAGTAAGAGTCTCAAAGATTAATGAGGGAGAATTGAACCAATGTGCTGATGTAAGTTCTTCTTAAGGCATTCTACTAGGACCAGCCAGTGCCAAGGTAGTTAAGGTGTCTGGATTCCAAATAACCAACTGCATGGTTCTAGTCATGGTTCTAGACCTAGCAGCTAAAAAACCATGCTGGGTGCATGTGCATGCATGTCCAAAACCCCAAAAAGAGAAATGGAGGAGAAGAGATTGTAGCAGGCCCACCCACTTTAGAGGGATGCCTTTTTACTTTTCTTCTCTATCACCTTATTTCAGACACAACAGGTTTTTTTGTTTGTTTGTTTTTGAGACAGATAGAGACAGAGAAAGTGAGAAATCTGCCTCCCTCTAAGGGTGATGATCACATTTCAATCGTTTCTCCTCCATTCTCATCTTGGGATTTTGACAACACATGTGAACTCACTCAGAATCATTTTCAAGTTGCCAGATCGAGGACTTAAGTCACAGTGGGCCATGTGGTAATCTTGCATCTTAACCACAAGGTCACCTATTGATTCTTATATTATTTTCTCTTTTAAAGTTTATTTGCTCATTTCTTCCACAATAGAGGGTGGGCTCGGCGTGGACAGGTGGGAGGAAGAGAGTGAGACCTCCAGCATGACCTTCATGCCATAGTTCCTCCTAGTGGCATCCAACCAGTGTCAGGGGCAGGTACATGAGTACTGGAAGCTATCAAGACATGAACCATGTAGTCTCAGTATCACAGAACATTGTATTTCCTCTGCACTCGTGCTGTTGGCCACTGGTAGATTTTTTGACATAGAGTAGCCCTGTTCTTTGGACTTAATTTTCTGTCTTTTCCTCTAATCTGAAGAGCCATGAAACAGTCATATCTTAAAGAGGTAGAGAAAAGTATCTGGATAATCCATCGACTGTATGTCATCAGTCTTTGACAAATCCCTCAAGTGTTCTTGTGGTAAAGAAAAAAAATAATTGTATACAGGACTCCTAAAAGAAATCATCACTAAAATTTTCCAAGTTGTTTAAAAACTAAAAATGTGATAATAAATGGTCCAAAGTGTATTTTGAGAATATATGTTTCGTGGATTAAAAGAAATGTTTTCACATGAAAAAGCAAAATCAAAATAAATGTTTTGTTATTATCTAAAAAGAGTGTCAAAAAACAAATACATTTAGAGGAAAACTACATATAGATAGTCAATGACATTGGTGCTTACAAATGCTGAGTTACATTTACATTGATCAGATTTTATGGATTTTGTTTATATATTCATTAGAGCTATTCGCACTTGATTTCTGAAGATCATCTAGAGCCATTTTAACCGAATAGAGGGCAAACAAAGTAATTTCAGTTTTACCATATAGGAATTCTGGTACACATCTGTAATGTTCAGATATTTTTGGATCTCGTACTAGAAATATAGCATAGTGCTAAAAGCCTTTTTCCAATTCACTAGTTATACATTGTCATATTTGCGAATTTAGATCTTTCCTTGAGTAAAAAGACCATTTAGTTATTTATCTATTTAATAAATAGTATCTGAAGAGATTACGGTGTGTCAAATGCAGATCGCCAAACATGTGCTTTAATACATATTTGTAATCCCCTAAACAACACTATGATACATGCATACTACTCACATTTAAAGGACGGGAATTTCAAGTTGAGAGAAGTGAAATGCTGTGCTAGACTAATACTGCTGCAAAGTTAAAAAGTTGGGATTTCAGACAAATCTATTTACTCCATTTTTTTTCACCCCACAACTTCACTTTTTCTTTCAATCTCATGTTCTTGCTCCATTTCTCTTGTGTCTCAATAAAGACAAATTCATTGCCCTCTCAGCTCCCCAGAAGGAAATAAAATAATAGAAAATAAATTTTAAAGTAACAATTAATCAGATTTTTAATTATAGACAAGGTAAACTGATTACCTTTTTTAGTTATAATGAATGGGGGGAGAGGTTAAGAGAGCTAGTGTTTAAGAGAGCTTGATCTCACATAGTTGACAGCAGTTCAAATCCCAGCCCTGGTGACTTGTAAAACACCTGAGTGCATGTACATGTGTGCCCCAAATCTCAAAAGGATGGAGAAATGGAGAATGGATTGTGGTATGACCACTACTCATTGCAGGGGAAGGGGAATTTCTCCTCTTTCTCTCATGAATATACATGCCCTATTGCAAATAGAAGAAAAGAAAGAATAATGAAAGGCTGGGCACATTTCACAGCAGGTAAGTAAAGTGGTGTGCATGGAAAGCCAGACCCACATGGCTGACTGAGTTCTGAATCCCAGCTGAATGGCTAGAAGAACATTCCAGGGGTGTGTGCACACATACTCAAAATCCTGACAGACGATGAATTAGAAAGATTGTGGGATGACCACACCCTACTGGAAGATCCTCTCTCTCTGTCTCTGTGTTTCATTTATGCACTCAATGGCAAATATCCCACATGGCCAGCTGTGGAGTTCAAGTAATGGGCCAGGTAGCTTTGAAAACACATGGGACGTATATGTGCACTTGCCCCAAATCCTGAGAGGAGACTGGAAGAGAAGGAATTGCAGCATGACCATCTTCCCATAGGGGATGACTTCTCCCTATTCTCTCTCCCCCTATTTTTCTCAAGAGAGTGTATATTCTCTCTAGCAAGTTAGGGGAAAAAAATTAAAAAAAGAACGAAAAGAAAGCCATTCTAAAAAAAAAAAAAAAAAAAAAAAAAAAGAAAGGAAAAAAAAAAGAACAAAGAGAACTGTTTTTTTTATTTTTTTATTTTTTTAATTTTTTATTATTTTTTTTTTTTTTGGAGAGGTTTTCACTATAGGGCACATGCATTCGTCAGACGAAGAACTGCTTTTTAAAAAATGACAATGGTATAACCCTAAAATAAGTTCTCTGAGGCTGATAAATATGGGAAGGTTCTAGGCTCAGGTCTAGAGAACAGTGAATATGCCAGGCACACATGGGCCCATGATTGGGATTAGTGAAAGCTGGGTGTGGGTCATGGCATCATAACCTGTTGGAGATGCGCTCTCTCTCTCTCTCTCTCTCTCTCTCTCTCTCTCACTCATGGAATAAATAAATAAATAATCTTTTAAAAGTAATGAGTGTATATGGCTGACCCCTTAAGGCAGTGATTAATGCATCGGCAACTGGTTTGAATCCTACCCTTGTGGCTTAAAAAGCATGTTGGCTATATGTACATGTGTGCCCCAAATCCTGATGGGGTGAAGGAAGTGAAGAAACAGGATTCCAGAGTGAACAACCCCATTTGGGGGTGTCAGTCTCTCTCTTTCTCTAGCACAAACACCTTCTGGCAATTAAAGAAAAGGAATTTTAAAAATACTCTTATTTCTCTCAATTTATATAAATAATAATATGAATTTTAAAAATTTTGCTCTAGGGTGCATGCACTCACTGGACAAAGACAGAGAGAGAGAGTGAGAGTGAGAGGGAGAATGAGAAATCATCCTCTATCCAATGTCTTCTTGGGATTTGGGGTGCACCTGCACACACTCCCAGTGTGATTTTGAAGCCACCAGGTTCAGGACTCAAACCATGCAGTTGGGCATGTGGTATCTGGTACCTTAACCACCAGCTGTTAGCCCTAAATAATTATTTTTAATATTTTATTTCTAATTCTGAATTCAAAAAATTCCTAATTATTAACTCCTCCCATAAGCACATCAGTAACATATTCTCCAGGCTATTACATGGCATTTAATCATTGCATGACATTCACACCAGTGAACAAATGAGTTTTTGATCATTTCCTTATTATTATGTATATTTCAATAACCATATTTACAGGTACCTAAATAGAAATCATAATGGATAGTCAGTGGGTACATATTATGATTAGTGTTTATGGTAAGCACTTAATATGTATTATATAATGTAATTTTCACAGGAACTCTATGAAAGAAGTAGTAGCATTATTTTACCTTACAGGTAAGAGAAAGAAAGAAAGAAAGAAAGAAAGAAAGAAAGAAAGAAAGAAAGAAAGAAAGAAAGAAAGAAAGAAAGAAACAGAGACTCTCAATGAAGACCAAGCCCTTGGACTGTAGATCCTTGCACTAGACTGTCTTGTGCCTTTGGTGTACTTCTAAAAGGCATACTCTGCTTTATAATACGTGTTGCCTACATTATGTGCATGTTACCTAACTGCACTTGAACTGTTTTTTACTTTGTTTTAATTTGCTATAACATGTATGCTAGTTGGAAAGAAACTGAGAGAAAATGAGAAAGAGAGGAAAGTGAGAAAGCACCTCCTGGGGGGAAATGGGGGAAAGCCAAGGCCCAGTCTTTCTCTTTCACGCTTCCTGAGAAACTGAGCACGCATGCACATGTGCCAGTGTGTTTTCCAAGTTGCCATGTCTGGGACTTGAACTGCTTAGTTGGGCCTGTGGGATCCTGCCACCGTCACCACCATACCACTAGCTGGCCGTGCACTTGAGTTTTAACAAAACATTATTAACTACATGTAAACAGGATTGAGAAACTGAAGTAATGGTGCCATTTTTAATACGCTCTCACGGCAGGGACCACAGGACAAGGTTTTTGGATAATTAGCAGCAGAGTTAACTAATCGGTTGATTAAACTACTTGAATCATCATTTTATTAACCTCTTTAGAAATCTAACAGAGGAGGAAAAATGAGAGGAAAATAGATGAGGAATATGACATGAAGAAGGCCAACTCTAAGAAGAAAGTGAAGCCTTGGAACACAAAAAACATTCAAGAAACTATGAATTTAAAATTAATCTTAAAGGATGAAAAGCCAACTAAACATTATACAACTTTCATAAACATGTGTATTTTTCCTGAAGAGTACACATAACAGGTGACTATTTTGAACTTGTTAGAGTTCTCTTAATTTGATGAAGATACGCCACCCTGATGATGTTTTTAAGAGCGATCCTTTCTTGACTACCTCTACATTAAAAATCAAAAGTACTGTACCTTGTGGAACTTCATAAACTGCACAATAAAATGTATCCAATAATAATATTTTTCTTATAAAATCAAAGATTTAATTGTAAAGGAACATTTGCATTTAAAATATAAGGGCACAAAGACACAGTTTTCAATGAACTAGAGGAAAAGTTTGCATTTTTTAACAATCACAGTTGAAATATTTCTACTAAAAATTAAGCAAATACATATTCTATAACATTAAAGCATTTGTTAAAATTTCACCAAATCTTAAATAGGAAACACTGTCTATGGAACAGAATCTGCCCCAACTTTCATTTTATTTGCTCTCATTTTCTATTTTTTATCACTTATAATAAGAGCTTATAATAATGAACATGATATTTAGTTAATGAAGAATGCATTGCATATTTAGAGATCTACATATTTATGTGACCTTCTTTTGTTCATAAATGCTAATATTTATTGCTTCTTTGTTGAGATTTTATTTTGTGTTTTGTGACAAACAAAAGTATGATTAGTGAAGCTGTAAAGTTCTCATGGTAGCTGCCTGTGTTCCCAAGATAGTGGCATTAGTGTCTACAGAAGCAGTTAATGCTGTTTATCATTAGTGACAGAGGCTGGGAAGGACCTTCTGTGGCTTTTATCTTTCACCTTGCCAACAGAAGTTGATGAGCTTTCTGATTTAAATTCATAGGTGATGCGCCAGGATTTATATGCACTTCACATGGACAAGCACACAGGTAAACGTATCCCACTGATGGAGTCTAATTAAAATCATCCTAACATTCTAATACCGGACATTCTTGGGAAAACCATTGCTTTATCCATAATTAATGTCAAAGTTGCCCAATGGAAACATGACATATAATAGAACTTATGGAGGAATTATCCCATTTCTGTCTTTTAAAGGGCTAATTGTACTATAATGTGACTTTTCTTAGGTGTATACCAACTAATGAATGTAGTACACATTCTTAAAATGCACATTTGTTTTTACAAATGAAAATTTTAGTAACTACAGGAATTTGAAATTAACCAAGACAATCCCAATGAGGTAACACTCTGGAATAATTTTAATCACTGTTTCTACAGAAATGGTTTCTGAGGTGCATAATGAGAGATGCCAGATATCATCTGAACACCAAAATTTAAGGTCATATTTGAGAATATAATTGCTACCTACTTTTTCTTTTTAGAGAGAGATTTTTGCTATAGAGCATGCGTGCTCATCTGAGAGACACAGAGAAACAGACAACATGAAAAATCACTTTTGGGGATATGGCCACCCTCAATTGCTTCTCCTCCATTCTCTTCTCGAGATCTTGGGCATGCACGCACACGTGCCCAGCATGATTTTCAAGCCACTGGGTCCAGGATTTGAACTGCGGTCAGCCATGTGGGAGTCCAGTGACATACTCATTATGCCATCTGCTAGTCCCATTGCTGCATCCTTTAGGATAATTAACATTGTGTTTGTCTAAAGGGATGATATGGTATCTAGTATGTCCCTAATTTTTGAGGACTCTTTTTTTTTTTTGAGGCTTCCTTTCTATCCAATAATAATAGATATGCTTTCTCTATCACTGTGGATTACACAGTGCAGTGCTTTGAAGTTTTAAAATGGATAAGTGTCCTTACTCCACCTCCTAAAACTTTGAATGTTTTCCTCACCGTCAAAATCTAAACTCCCCTCTGTAAATTATAAGCTCTTACCTGACCCAGCTCTGCCTCCTTCTCTGGACTTATCACTATGCCCTGCGTTTCAGCTACACCTGGGTTGTTTTTCTTCCTCACGAAGCCAGTTGTCTGACACTTCAACACTTTTTTTTATTTCGTTCCTGCCTACAAAAGACTTTCTTTCCACCTCAGTTTCAATTTTCTTTTAGTGGCTCTTCCTCTCGTGTCGTTTCTGAAGTCTGCTGCTCCTGCTCACGCCTGTCTTCAGCAGGCTGCACCGTACTGTGCCCTGTCTGCATAGTGTACTTGGCATGTGTGAGATGGAAAACTGCATCAGGACAAGTCAAATGTGTCCTTTTTAGCATCTCTCTTAGTCTATTTTCTGTTGGTTCGTATCCGAATGTCACAGACTAATTGGTGAAAAATGAAATTTTATTTAGCTTGTGTTTCTGGAGGTACAAAGTTAAGGAGCCGCATGAAGGGGGGCCCTCCTGCTGGTGGGAAATCTTTGCAAAATCCTGAGGTAGTGCAAGGTATCTCATGGCGAGAGGATAAGCGCTTGTGTCTGTTCATTTCTGTGTCCTTGTGTCAACTCTAGTATCTCTCTTTTTCTTACAAAGTTGCTAGGGTTCAGTGATGGGGAACCCACTATGACACCTGACTTAATCATAATTACCTTCCAGAAGCCCCACTGCTTCTGGACACATTTTTTGGAGTTGTGGGGAGCATATTCAAACCACAGCACGTCGAATCCCCAGCACCTAGCATGGTACCCACCAAAAAGTATTCTGCATGTATTTATTTTTGAATTATTATGAAAATAAGAAAATTGAGTAAGAAATGGGAGTTCTTTGTTTCCTTTCGAGCTCTTCCAAAGGGTAAATATTCAAATTTCAAAATAAACTGAATATATTACTTTAAGGAACTCGATGGCATTGATTAATATTTATTAGAAGTAACCATCAATAAAATGTAATACCTATTGTCTAATAAGGTGGGGTTCTTTAAGTTATTTCTGAAAAAGATAAAAAGACTAATTACTAAAAGCATAAATTTAGAGAATTAAGCAGCATGAATTAGTTTCATTTATAATGATAATATAAATAAATGGTTTGATACTCAGAAGCAACAAAAAATGTTGACATTGTGATTTCATTTATGTTCATCATAATTTCACAAAGATTGCTTAAGTGTTCCTGGATTGAAGACAGTTTTCTAAAGTAATGATTTTAACTCTATAATCAACATCCTATCCCAGATAGTTTTGGATGCATCTAAAATTACATTTTATGTCATCCAAGTATAAGATATAATATTTTTTAAATCATAGATTTTAGATTAAGGTAAAAATAAATAATTCATAATTTGTTAAGTAACTAAAGAAAAAGAACTTTGAAAGAAAATATCAGGTGTTTTGTTTTCCTTCAGAAACCCATCTGAGTACTGAGACTGGTTTCTAGAGGAGAAATTTAGATGAGGGAGGCAAACTCTTTGACTTTCATGTTCAACTCTCAAAACATTTCATTTTAATGCAATTTTGCTGTTACTTTAATGATATCAGCTGTATAATCTCATTTCTTTTTGCAAGAGAAAAGCATCAGAGTAAAGGGAATAGCCTTTAGTAATAACAAGACACTCTATAAATCAATATTATACCCTTCAAAGCAATCTGAATTTATGGGATCAAGAAATTGTGACCCACAAGATTGTTTTCTTTTTTCATCAACAAAAATACATTTTATTCAACTTGTTATGTTTTGGTGCTCCATTAAATTCATTTTGTACAACTGCCAACTGTTACACTTTAAAGACTACAACAGTGGCTTTTATTCTTTAACTGGGGTTGATGCCACATTCAGCATTCATGTTTTTCAATGTGACTCATCTTATTCCCCAATATCTTTTGAAAAGTGTACATTGTATGCAAGAAAGCTTTAGTAAACATTTCTACTTTTCAATGTATGTGCAGAAGTCAGCAATAGATAAATGGATATTTCTGTAAAATGTGATGTTAGATGATAAGGAAGACTCCTTTTAAAGAGTGGAGTTGCAACTTCTTTGTGTTACATAAAATCATCTCAGATATCATAAGCACCTTAATATAGATTATTAAATATTGATTAAAACTATTGAGCTGGCAGGTGGCATGAAGATAAAGGCAGATGAATCCCCATAGCCAGGTTTGGACCTGGTGGCTTGACAACATGCTAGACATTTGTGCGTGTGTGCCCAAAATCCAGAGAGGAGAATGAAAGAGGAAGAAACATGACATAGCCATCCTCCTGGGCGGGGAGAGTAATTCCTCACTTTCTCTCTCTCTTTCTGGCAATTGCACATGCCCCATTGGAATAACAAACAAACACAACTATCAGAGTATTCAAGTTTTCAGAAGCATAGTTTTACCTGATAACTACAAAAAAGTAGTAAGCTAATAGCCAGTTGATCCAAGTTCTAGAGACTTCAAATCTTGACACCTTTTAAGAAACATGTTAAAATGTTATATCAAAGCTTCTCATAACTATTAATACAGTATATATAAAACTTGTGTTGGTATGCTGCTATTTTTCCTTTATGTTAAATGTAAATTTCAAGTTAGAATATTTATGGTAAGGCTAACAGTAATAGTGCCTAGCATTACATGTATTTTATAATAAATATGGTATATAAATTAATTTAAATTTATATTATACAAGGTTATTGTCACATGTGTACTTATATGGGATCAAATTTTGAATTATTAAAAATGTTAGATTTAATTAAGTATGATGTCTTCTGTTCAACTCAGTTATATGCTTAAAAATAGCAAAATATTGGGACCAGCAGATAGCAAAATGGTTATGTCACTGAACTCCCACATAGTTGACCATGTTTCAAGTCCCAGACTCAGCTGCTTAAAATTTATGCCAGGTGCATATGGATAGTGCCCAAGACCTAAGAGGGGAAAGGATTGCAGCATGGCCAACCCCATGGGTAGTGATTTCCTATTTTCTGTCTCTCTCTCTTTCTATGTCTCTCTGGTGACCACACATGCCCTATAGCAAAAGTCTCTGTTAAAAAAAGCAAATTATTTTTGTTTTTTAAGTTGATTATTTTGTTTTATTCTGCTTTTGAAATGAAGTACTAAGATATCCACCCACATTTAATGACAAAAAAGTTTGACAATAATTTATTTATATTTTAATATCAAATTAAATGTAGATATTTATAAATAATTTATTTTTTATTGTCCTAACATTCAATTAATGTTTTCATGTGATTCAAGTAATCAGTTACTTTTCTTCAAAGACAGATCCTAAGATCAGAATAGAATCATAAAGCATTTCAAAAAAATAAACTACAGGTTTTAGCATAATTAATTACAGACAATTAAGTTACCACAGATAAATTTCACAAATAGCTGCACAATAAATATTTACTTAATACATTAATGCAATTTTACAGTAGAAGCCCATAATAAAAGTTTCTAATGTCAAAAAATGCTATATAAAATAATGCAAAATGAAAGTGTAGCCATGAAATTATTAAATAAGAAAACAGAGTTAGTATTTGCTAATAAACACTCATACCAATGTATTTCATTCTATGAACATAGAATGTGTGTGTGTGTGTGTGTGTGTGTGTGTGCGTGTGTGTGTGTTGAATTAAAGAGCAGTAACCTAAAGCATGCAGAGACAAATATGGCTGATGGGCACTGATTTCTGCAATAACACCTCAGCCAGTTTGGGAGTAAAAATAATAATACTGTGAACAATGACTGACTGTTTCATGCCTTCTGCTGATTTAGTATTACACATAATTGATAAAAGCCAAACATTCATTTTGTACTGAATCTGTAATTTTGGCATCTGAACCTTTAGGAGTTGATGCTGTTGGTCAATAAGTGTGAATTATATATTTTTCTAAAGTGCATAGTGTTTGTTGGCAATTTACTTTTAATATTGTAATAGCATATCCTAGTACACAGAATTGTATGTACCCATTCTTTCTCATTAAAAATCCATATTATTTTACCTAACGTCTGCCAGCAATGAGATATGATGTTAGTAATGTAGTAGTGTTTGAGTTTATATTCTCTCCAACCAAGTAAACTCGAGCTCCTCTATCACAGGCTGCCAGGGGTACTTTCAGTAGCCTGCATGGGGCTATAGGATGCTGGATGAATCCTCAGCCCCGGGGAAGTCCCTTGGCCATTTGTGTTCATTTCTATCTTCATTACTCTTCTGAAATGCAGTGTGTTGGAAAGGCTCAGAAAGCCATGACTCTGGAATCAACAGAACCCCCACATCACTGACCACCACGACCATGCAGTTCTTTAATGTCATCCAGCACATAGTCTTAAAGTATGGCAATCAATGCTAACAAGTGTGATCAATAATTAATAAAGAGTTGATTCTAAAACATAGGGACCAACTGGTGGCACGGTAATTAAGGTGACTGGATCCCACCTGGTTGACTTTGTGTTTCAAGTCCCTAACCTTGTGGCTTGAAAAACATGCCAGGTGTGTGTGCATGCATACCCCAAATCTAGAGAGGAAAACAGAGCTAGAGGAATTGTGAGGTGGCTCTCCATCCTGGGAAGTGCTTTCTCACTTTCTCTCTCTCTCTGCCACTCTCTTTCTCTGTCTTGTTCTCTCTGTCTCTCCCCAGCAAGCATCCAAACCATGTAGCATCTTTAAAAATAAAGAAAATAAATAAAATGTTACAGTGTGACTATCAATTAATTATTGCATAAATATCGACATTCTTGGAGACTTACTATACCAGTCCTGGTACTTTATTGCCCTTATTTATGAAGAAAAATAAATATTAAAAACAATAATCAAAAGCAAAATATAAACATAGTAATTACATTCAAAATCAATTCTGATCATTCTAGGCTAAGAGTGACATTGACCGGAAGGTGTTTAAATAACCCTGGGAGAGTCTGTATGACAAAGGGGTCCCTATCAGTTGTAGAGACAGGTGTAATAGTCCCATTAGACTACAAAGAATGTACATATACATTTCATAGACAGCGATGTGGTGGGGATGGGGAAATAACATTTGGAGTGATACTGAGTACAGAACTGAGCCCTGTTAAAGTCTAAAAGCAATTTGCTTTCTTAAAATAATGCTGCCTCCTGTCTCATAGATAGCACATATCTGCCTTTTATGGAATATATAGGATCCTATTCATTAAATAAAGCAATGAAACTATTTTAAACTGCATTTGTTTAAGGCTTGTTCACCAAAATTTGGGGATTTTTGATAAGATACAGTTGTTTATTAGAGCACAACAATATATGATACAAATCTACTAAGCAGATCACTATTAAAAGTTAAAATGTCGCATGGCAAATAAAACGATTCAAATAGTCTTAGTGAAAGATCAATAATCTTTTAAAACATTATTGGTATCTAAAAATGACTTGAGTCGAATAGTATAATAGGAATAATAACTAAATTATATACAAACCAAGTATTTGACAATTTTAAGTGATGAGGGAAAATTTTTGAATTTACTAAACTTCTATATCTTTGTAAAGTTTTACCTAAACACTACATCAGTAAAAGTGCCAACACTGCTAAGTGCAAATATTAAACACAATTGTGTGTGTGTGTTTTGTCATAGATTATGTGCATTCACCAGAGAGAGACAGACAGAGACAAAGAAAGTGAGAAAGTCCCCCTCTAGGGGGTTAGCAGTACTGCAATCTCTTTTCCTCTTGGGATTTGTGGTATGCACACACATGTATCTGAACGATTTCAAAAATGCCAGGTCTGGGACTCAAACTATGGTTGTCCATGTGGGAATTCAACACCTAAATCTCCATGCCACCTACTGGCCCTATTAACACTATTTTAATAAAATATGAAATTTCAGATAATTAATAATATACTAGAGTAATAGTCTAAGCATTAAAGACTATACAAGAACTTTTATAGTAAAAATGTTTTTAACAAACTGTCTTGTATATTTGAGTGTATATATACAAATATGCAAACTTTCACCTACCCTCCATGTTAAATTGTTGAATAACTGTCCATTTTTAAAATCTATTCTGTGTTGCTAATAACAGACATACCAGACAAACCTAAAGTCTGGCGATTTATAAAGAAGGTAGGTGTATTTATTTGGAGGGCCAAGGTTGAGGGGCCACAGTTAGTGAGAGTCTTTTTGTTGGTGGTGAATCCTTGCAGAGCGCCAATGGGATATAGAGTATCTCATGGAAAAATAGAACAAGAAAGCCTGTGTCTGTGTCTACTCTTATTAAGCTACCAGGAGTCAAGGAGGCCCCACCATGATGACCTCAACTAATCTCAGTTATCTCCCAAAACTCCCACCTTTCAACACTATAAGTAGAGTAAGTCTCTACTGTTTCCACTGAGTTATCATGGCTCACCAAATTTCAACACATTCATTTCTTTGGGACACATTCAAACCATAGCAACCATTAACCATATTGTTGAATTCTCCTCATGCATCTCTTCATTGAAATTCTCATTTCTCTAAAAATTAACCACTCTTGAAATTTTCTTATTATTAATTGGGTCATTGGAAAAGTCAAGATGCATTTTTGCATAGAAAAAGATACATCATGACTTTTCCAACAACCCAGTATTGCCTTTTTAATATAGATTCTTTATATTTAAGTTTTTATGTTACATTAAATTTTATAAAAATGATTTCATGCTATATTCAGCACTCACTTTTCCTATCTCAATATTTTGTTTTAGAGATTTTTTTTATTCATTGATTTTCATTGCTATTTAATGTTTTAATGAGTATAACTTACCATAATTATTTAACCATTTTTTTCTTTGATGAATAATTGAGTTGTTTCCATGTTTTCTTAACCATGCTTCTCTGAAAAGGTTTATAAATGTCTTGTAATGCATTTGTACAATAATGTCCAGGAATAGACTTCCTTGATTACATAAAATTTATATATTCAAATTTACAAAATAATTCTAATTATTTTTTGGAAAGTACTACCAGTTTGCATTTCCACCAGTGCTGCATCAATCATATTATGGCAAATATTCAGTATTATATCTTCTTGTTTAATTTGTTGTCTTAGATTTTTGCCATTGTGCACATGTACTCCCCTGAGAGGAGAGAGACAGAGAGAGAAAAAGTGAGAAATCACTCCCCAGGGAAGATGATCCTTGCTGCAATCCTTTTTGATTTTTCTCTAGTGATTTTAGGCACGCGAGTACATACACCTCGTGTGATTTTAAGCTGTGGGTCAGGGACTTAAACCACAGTTGGCCATGTGGGAATCCAGCACCTTAACCACCAAACCACCACCTGCTCGCACGGTATGTTTATTTAAACCTTTGTCTACATGAGATAAGAAAAATTATATCCCATTGTGAGTTATTATGTTTTTGCTGATTACTTATAGGCTGGGTGTCCTTATATATTTTAGCCTGTATTGCTAAAGTACATCATAGGCGCTTTTTCCACCACCAAAGGGAGGCTCCCTTTTCTTTTCTTTATTGATTTCCAGAAGTTTATTATATTCTGAATAATATTTTGTCAGATATATGAGTGTGCATGGGTGTGTGTGTGTGTGTATCCTATCTTCCATCCTTTCTTTTTATATTACAACCATTCATAAGCAAGTTTTAAATTACAAAGTAAAGGAATGTATTGATCTTCTCCTTCAGGAGAAGTGAAAGATCATTTACTAGCAGAGTACAAATATTTCCCTATATCCTCTAATAGAAGCTGTCTTTATCTGCAATCATTTTGGCCAGTCTAGAAAAGAAACAATGATATACTGAATTTTTCAAAACATAAGGTAATATCTGTTATGGTTGTGGGGAGAGAGGAGGGAGGGAGAATGTATGGATTAACTGACAGCGAGAGAGAGAGTCACAGACATGGCCCATTTGTTAATGTTTGGAAGAGCATGTCCTATGGCTTTATACAAATAAATAAAACTTAATCATGGATATGTTTTGGCAAATAACTTGTTCATCCTTGTTTTATGAGGTTGGGCTAGAATGTAGTAAAATCTATCAAATGAATAATAGCACAGGAAAAAATTGATTTTTGGCAGGTTCACATTATTAAGAGCTATTTATTTGAGTGATCCCCATTTTCTTTTTCCAGTAGAGTGAGAAAGTGTTTTTTTTTTTTAATTAGGTGTAACATTGACCATTTCTTTGTAACTGAAAATACCCTTTAAGAGTCACTTTACTATTTAACAGATGTTTTTAGTGTTTTGAACAGAGAACTTTTTTTTTATAAACTTGATATCTTAAGATTGTATAAATTAAACTATACTTTTACTTTGGCATAAACTTGGATACATTATGCTGAAAAGGTTTTTACTGGGTATATTATACAATAATTACATACCAGGAGACTTCAGAAGCTCTGGAACCAGCAGATAGTATAATTGTTACGTCGCTGGGCTGCCATGTAGTTAACTGCAGTTCGAGTCCTTGATCAGCAGCTTAAGATTTATATATAGTGTGTGTGTGTGTGTGTGTGTGTGTGTGTGTGTGTGTCTGTGCCCAAGAGGAAAATAGAGGAGAAGGGACTGCAGCATGTCATACCCTCTGGAGGGTAATTTCTCGCTTTCTGTTTCCATGTCGCTCTCAAAGGAATGTACATGCCCTATAGCAAAAATCTCTCTAAAAAAAAAAAAAAAGCAACCCCTTGAATTTTACGTATATGGACTTGTTTATTTTGGTACAAAAGTTTTGAAATCTATGCATAGTTTATTTTTTATGTCTTTTTTTTTTTTTTAGAGGTTTTTGCTATAGGGCTTTGCACTCTCCAGAAAGACAGAGAGAGACAGAGAAACCAAAAGTGAGAAATCACACCCTAGGGGAGATGGCCATGCCTCAATTCCTTCTCCTCCATTCTCCTCTTGGGATCTTGGGCACACACACATTCAGAGTGAATTTAAACCACTAGGTCTGGGATTCGAATTACGGTCAACTACATGGGAGTCCAGTGATGTAGCCATTTCACCAACTGCTGGTCCCACATAGTTTCATAATATGCATTTATTTTTACAAACTTTTTGAAGATTCTCTCATATGTCACATATTTGGAACAAATTAAGATGTTCTAATTTGTACATTTAAAGCAAATAATATTAATATAGTCTTAAATTATATATGAAAAAGCCATGTAGTACAGAGGTAGATTTTCTTTACCAAAAGCTGTAGTTGAAGAAATCTTACATTAATTACTATTTTTTTAAGTTATTTTTTTAAAGATTTTTGCCAGTCAGCACATGTTCTTTCCAGAGAGAGAGGGAGAAACGTAGAGAGAAAAAGTGAGAAATTACACCCCAGGAGGGGCAGCCACTCACAATCCCTTCTCTACCATTCTCCTCTCAGGATTTTGGGCATGCACACACAAGTGCCTGGATTGAGTTTCAAGCCATCAAGTCTGGGACTCAAACCATGGTTGTCCATGCAGAAGTCCAGTGCCTTAACTACCACGCCATCTACTGCCTCCATCCTTTTTTCACTTTTAACTATATGATAATTCATTTGCCTTCTTGCCAAGGTACTCACTAGGCTGCACTGAATGAAGTCCACAGACATTTCAAGAGTGATTCTGAAAAGAAAAAAAAAAAAAAATAGAGTGATTCTGTGCCTGGAAATAAATTCAAGTTAGCTAATTAATTTGAAAGTGAGTTTTGATAGTGTTTATTTTGAAGGATATGTTCTTAGTCAATAAACCCTCCGTGGACTTGTAGCGACTGTAGGATATATGATCTCCACCTCAAAATGAAGATGAAAGAAAGTCTAAGGAACTAAGTAGAGAGCACACCTGAATCTGGGAGATGGGCACAGGAGGGCTAGCAACTGGACAGGGAAACTGCACAAATTATGAAGAAAGAAATCAAGGCAATAGTGAGAGGTCTCTGAGTGTCCGTTCTTCAACTAGCAGGTTGTCTAAGCACCCAGATTCTTGGCTCATCCTTTTCTACATGGAAGCTCACTCCAGCTAGAGTAAGAGAACCTGCTTTTAAACATTAGCTGTGTTTCTCACTCGCAAAGTTTGTGGGCGGGATACTTGAACGTTTTAACGCTTCAGTTTTCTTTTCTATCAGCCAAAGATTGCCAGGTTTACTAGAGTTCCATGATAGTTAAAGGAGATAATGTAAGCAAAACACTTTGAATACTCTCTTTTGCATAATAAAGATTACCAGTAAAAAGTGAAAATGAGAAGGATGGCAGGAGGGAAAGGGGATTGACAAAAGTATTGAGTACATACTTTCACAGGGGAAGTCTCCACACATCAGAAAACACAGCAAATAAAGCAATAAAGCTCAGAACACTATGCTTCCTTGATGCATCCAACATGAGAGGGGCAGAAGACTCTCAACTGGGGAATAAAATCCATTCCCTTCAGGATGTTTATGTCTTCATTCATTCATTTGTCACTAACTTTACCCTCATGCTGAACACAGTAACAGTTGCTTCCTGGCTAATTTCTGGGTTCCTAAAGTAACACTTCGAATAAGGATTTCAGTGATTGCTTTAATCAGGACTAGTTCTGGGAGTGAGGTCTGTCTCATTGAGAACTCAAGGAAGGGTGCACAAATTAATATACTGTAGGAAGAAACAATAAAGGAAAGAGAGTAGACCAAGTACAGACCATGCACACTACATTGTATTTAGTTGGCAAAGTTATTTTTCCTAAGTCATTCGTGTGGTTCTGATATCATATTATAATTAACAGCTCTATTTTACCTATGTTTACTGTAAGTCATTTTAAAGAAAAGGTAATATGTGCAAACAAAAATAAGTTAGTGTGAATAAAATGCAAAGGTAATAAATTTTTAAAATTCAATTGAAATTGTCTACTTCTCTTATCTTTTTGCTACCTAGAAATACAATCCTATTACTACTGAACAGAATTACATGCTTTTTTTATTTAGCTGAAGTTGGTGTTCATTTTATTTTCAAGTGGTAAATATGCGTGGGTGTAGATTATGTGTGTTTTTCTTCCCTGAAGCTGGCAAATAAACAACTGAGTGGTTAAAATACTAAATTTATGTGTAACCTTTTGGAGGCAGAGATCTCAAAAGGAAAATTTATAGTCCTTGGTTCTGTATTTTTCATGCAGCTTTCATAACTACAATGTAGGAAAATCAAATTTCCTATTTTTGTACTTACGTAGGCTTACAATCATTTCAAAATACATATAATACTAGAGAGAGTTGTCCAAATTAAAAATTCTGTGATCATCTCTTTCAAAACAACTAATTTTGCCCAGTGATAGTGATTTATGGACACAGAAATTTAAAGATAGAAACTTAGATATGCACCAGGGTTGTTGGCGGCTGCACAGCCTCTGCTTTTGTTTTATATGAGCCTGTGATTCGCACCTTCCCTTGCTGAAGAAGCAGTTAATGATTTTGAGTCAGATCACCCTGCATAAAAGGAGCTGCTCTGAGAATAGATTACTTCTTTATGGACTCTAAGAAAGTTATGGGTTTCTTTGCACAACTCTTGAAGCTTTCAATGATGTGGTTTTATAGGTTTTTAAAAAATCTTATTTTTGGAAAGGACTACATAAATATATGTGTACATATGTGTATGCATATGTTTTTACTTTCTATATATCTATTTCATATATTCAAAAGCATCTTCTTTGAGAAAATAGTACTCAATTAAATATTCTATGAAAAAACACACAAGCAAACAGGGGACACTGTGCAATGTTTGGGATATACAACTCTTGATTATGGGGAACAGCATTTGCCAGAATGATTGATGTTTTAGCTAGTCACGCCTTACCATAGCCAGGAAATGGTGGCCAATTAAGGAGGAAGAGAAAGAAATATCAATCAAATCAAAATTGACAACCACCCCACCTCCACCATTAAGGAACACAGAAAAATCATATTCGTCCATCTGGTCCCTTTTCGAAAGGCCATCATGTGGTATTATTTGTTTTTTGTTTTTGTTTTTTTTTTTTTTTGCCTGTGCTCACCATGCTATGCAATAAGCGTTAGAAAAGATTTTATGGAAAGTTGCCTTCTAAAAAGCAAGATATATTTTAATGAAAGAATGTAACCTAGAGCTACAGCAGGAACAGAACTAATAAAAGTTCTGATATCCTCTCTATTGGGCACGAGAGTTGATAATTGTCCCAGGATACTGAGGTATTTCATTAGCTGGTATTTAAAATAAAGTCTGCATTTTGGTTCTTTAGTTTTCAACTAAAGTTTTGTGATACCTTCTTCCAGGCATAATACATTAGGTACATTGCTCTGGTGCCACATTGAATTGATTGAACGATTATTCAAAAATAATTCTAAAAGATCAATTTTATGGCCATATTTATTTATTTATTTATTTATTTATTTTTGGCTCATGCACTCGCCAGAGAGAGACAGAGAGAAAGAGAGGCAAAGTGAGACATCACCCTTCAGGGAGCTTGGCCATGCCACTATCCCTTCTCTTCCAGTCTTCTTTCAGGATATTGGGCATGCATACCCACATGCTGGTATGATTTTCAAGCCACCAGATCCAAGATTCAAACAGTGCAGTTATCCATGTGGGGTCCAGAGCCTTAACCTCCATGCCACCTGCTGCCCCATGTGTCCATAATTTTATTTACGTGCTCTTTTCTCAGAAGATAGTAGTGCAGGGCCCAGCCATGGTAACATGAGTTGGATTGTACTGTTTGGTAGGTTGAGTCCATATAGAAGGTCAAGATTATATTCCTGGTCCCACCTAAAAACCAGGTGCAGTGGCATAAACCTATAGTTCTGCTACTTAGAAGGCTGAGGCAGTAAGATGGTGATATAGTGATACCCTGTCCAAAATAAATAAAAACATAAATACATAAATAAATACAAACTGAAGTCCAAAGACATTATCTATACACAAAAGGGTAGCAGGGGATACTGAAACCTTGGGATGATAGAACATCTAGGAAGTAATATTTGTAGCTCTTGATTATGATTCAGCTAGTTCATTATATATATATATATTCATATAATAATTGTATTTAATATTTTATAATATTCTATAATATAATAATTATATTTCTATATTTTATTTTCTATATTTTATGTTCAGTTGAACATAAAATATAGATAGAAATATAATTATATCTATATTTGGTATTCAAACCCAACTTCCAATCTTCCAGATGAGAACAGTCTGTCTGTGGCACAGGTGTGATGAGCCCACTAAGACAGCAGGCTTCACAGACTGGGAACACATGGGAAATCCAGATTCCATTCTTTTATACCAATAGGCCAGTCATAGAGGCATGTATGACTGAGGTGGGAGACACAGAAGACTGAGGTGGGAAGTCACAATTCAGAATGACCTGAGCAATGTAGTAAAGGTGCTCTCTCTTAAAAAAAAAAAAAAAAAAAAAAAAAAAAGAAAAAGAAAAATTTGTGGGAATTGGGGCTGGTAGGTGGAATGTTGGTTAAGGGCCGGGAAT
>NW_006160173.1:1883600-1918270 GCF_000334495.1 Tupaia belangeri chinensis
TTTTTTTGCCTGTGCACACCATGCTATGTAATAAGCGTTAGAAAAGATTTTATGGAAAGTTGCCTTCTAAAAAGCAAGATATATTTTAATGAAAGAATGTAACCTAGAGCTACAGCAGGAACAGAACTAATAAAAGTTCTGATATCCTCTCTATTGGGCACGAGAGTTGATAATTGTCCCAGGATACTGAGGTATTTCATTAGCTGATATTTAAAATAAAGTCTGCATTTTGGTTCTTCAGTTTTCAACTAAAGTTTTGTGATACCTTCTTCCAGGCATAATACATTAGGTACATTGCTCTGGTGCCACATTGAATTGATTGAACGATTATTCAAAAATAATTCTAAAAGATCAATTTTATGGCCATATTTATTTATTTATTTATTTATTTATTTTTGGCTCATGCACTTGCCAGAGAGAGACAGAGAGAAAGAGAGGCAAAGTGAGACATCACCCTTCAGGGAGCTTGGCCATGCCACTATCCCTTCTCTTCCAGTCTTCTTTCAGGATATTGGGCATGCATACCCACATGCTGGTATGATTTTCAAGCCACCAGATCCAAGATTCAAACAGTGCAGTTATCCATGTGGGGTCCAGAGCCTTAACCTCCATGCCACCTGCTGCCCCATGTGTCCATAATTTTATTTACGTGCTCTTTTCTCAGAAGATAGTAGTGCAGGGCCCAGCCATGGTAACATGAGTTGGATTGTACTGTTTGGTAGGTTGAGTCCATATAGAAGGTCAAGATTATATTCCTGGTCCCACCTAAAAACCAGGTGCAGTGGCATAAACCTATAGTTCTGCTACTTAGAAGGCTGAGGCAGTAAGATGGTGATATAGTGATACCCTGTCCAAAATAAATAAAAACATAAATACATAAATAAATACAAACTGAAGTCCAAAGACATTATCTATACACAAAAGGGTAGCAGGGGATACTGAAACCTTGGGATGATAGAACATCTAGGAAGTAATATTTGTAGCTCTTGATTATGAGTTAGCTAGTTCATTATATATATATATATTCATATAATAATTGTATTTAATATTTTATAATATTCTATAATATAATAATTATATTTCTATATTTTATTTTCTATATTTTATGTTCAGTTGGACATAAAATATAGATAGAAATATAATTATATCTATATTTGGTATTCAAACCCAACTTCCAATCTTCCAGATGAGAACAGTCTGTCTGTGGCACAGGTGTGATGAGCCCACTAAGACAGCAGGCTTCACAGACTGGGAACACATGGGAAATCCAGATTCCATTCTTTTATACCAATAGGCCAGTCATAGAGGCATGTATGACTGAGGTGGGAGACACAGAAGACTGAGGTGGGAAGTGAAAATTCAGAATGACCTGAGCAATGTAGTAAAGGTGCTCTGTCTTAAAAAAAAAAAAAAAAGAAAAGAAAAGAAAAGAAAAAGGAAAAGTTGCTAACCTTAGACTGACATCAGTAAGACCAAATATTTAGGCCATGTAAATGCAGTTGCAGAGTTCAGTTCAGTGAAGACAAACTCTATGTATTTTGTTTAGTTTTGCTTGCTTTTGTTTTTCTTTTTCTTTTTTATTTACATTTAATCACTGTTTATCTTCATAAGAAATGTGAGCACACAAGTGTTGCATATCCAGAGTTGAATATGTCTGAAGGTAAAGGAATATTTCCTGTTAATATTTTGAAAAATAAAAAGGATAGGTGATCTCTGTATAGCTAACATAAAAATTTCAGGCAACTCAGGAGGCAGAAGCATGGGAATAATAAGCTGGAGCCCAAGGCCGGCCTGGACCCTTCCTAAAGCAAACAAATAAACAACCAACCCAAACTATCTGTGCCACTCAAGTCTTTCTTTTGCAAGGTTTTTATACTCACTAAAAATATTTTCTAATTTTTTAACAGCACTTTTCCAGTAAAATATTTTCCTTTTGTCTCCTTATGACTTTACGCATGACAAAAATGCTAGATCCCCTGTAACGTGTGCGCACTCAAATGGAAAAACAAAGAGTTGCTGTCAGAATTTCAAGGCAAAGTACGCAGTGCCGACTAGTCATTTGATATTTGCAAAGTACTTTGACAGTAAATGTATTTCATGTTATTTCTAGTCTTCCTATTTAATGATTTTTCTGGAGAATCATTGATAAAAGGGCAAGTAAATGCTAAAAATGTATGCATATTCTACAAATTCTTGTGAAGTAAAAGGATGAGTCAGCATCCTGATTTCATGAAGCCCCAATCGGCACAGTTAAGCTATGGGGATATACTTGTGAGAAAAAATTAAAAGATGATATGAAAAATACTTATAAGGAAAAATGAATAATAGTGTTTGAGATTTGACATTTGTTCTTCCAGAGAATATTTGTCTAACGAATATTCAATGCAGGAAGAACATCATGCCAGACACTGAGAATTTTAAGAAAGACATAAATATATAGTTTATTTTTCCTCCGATGAAAGAATCAGCGAGTTTTGCTTCCATTTCAGAAAGATATAACCTTTCAAATCATTGGTTAGCTTGTTGTCAATATCCGTAATTTGCTTAATCAATTGTACTTCAGCCATGAATTTTTCTGGTTGTTTGCTTTCTTCTTTCCGAGACACTGGAGAGGAAAATCACACATCTTGGTATTCACTGATGCCCCTCTCCCACCATTATCTCAGCCTGGCCAGTACTTCCTGGGAAGTGCGCTGTGGCCTGAGACTTTCTGACCAATTCTTTTCCTTCTCCTGGTTCTCAAAGGTCAGAGCTACAGCTAATGCAAAGACACTCCCTGCCTGCTTCTGCTCTCTCCCCGTTATGCTTCACAGGCATTTCCTCCAATAAATCTCTTATAGGTTTAATCCTGTTTTGGTGTCTGCTTTTTGAAGAACTCAAACTAACCCAGTCTTCACTCTGAAAAATGAACAAATATAAAATTTATTCAAGTTTGTAGCAAACAGTTTAATAATCTCTGCTCTACTGCCCCCTCCTTTTTAAAAAAAGTATAAACGTATTCTCAGTATCAAGCAACTTAAAAATAATTGAAAGAAATCCCCTTTCTCAGCTCTATGATGCCTGCCTTAATAGCCAAATTGTGAAGATAAATTTTTATGTGGCTCAAATTCAGTGTCATTACCATGTATTTAGGGTAGCTACTTAGTTTGCTCATATGACATCTGGAATAAAAAGAAAGTATTTCAGAAAGTTGTGGATAGATCTGCCTAAGAACAGCTTGATCTAGTTTAGATGTGTTGTAAACAGGATTAGGAGATGTAGGGGCTACTTTTTAATTAATTAATTAATTTTTTTTTGAGAGGTTTTTGCTATAGGGAGCATGCGCTCACCAAACAGAGAGAGACAGAGAGACAGAAAGCGAGAAATCACCCCCAGGGGGGATGGTCACACCACAATCCCTTCTCCTCTGTTCTCCTCTCGGGATCTTGGGCACGCACGCACACGCGCCCGGTGTGAGTTTTAAGCCACCGGGTCCGAGACGTGAAACACGGTCGACTATGTCGGAGTCCAGCGACATAGCCATTACGCTAACTGCTGATCCTGAGGAGCTACTTTTCATTAACATCTTTTATCACTGCCATTGAGGTATTCACTGAGGGGCTACTTTTCATTGACATCTTTTATCACTGCCATTGAGGTATTCAGACTCAACCGATTTTGTTAGTCATTTATTTCCACTTCCCAGTAGGTGGAGAGTTTCATGAGAACATGTTTTATCTCTTGTCTCTAATTCTAGCTTCTAATGCAGCTCAAAACATGTTAGTTGAAAGAAAATTTAAAAATGCCAAAAATAGAAAAACAGAAACAAAGGAAGAAAGAAGATTTGCTGTGGAAAGAGTACAAAGAAATTTTTCAAAAGTAAAAGATGGTTTCAAAGGAGGTAAAAAAATATGAAGATTTTTAAAGTGAAAGAAGTTGTTAATCTTTAGCAGGAATTAACAAAGTATATCTTTTGAAAATAAGACAACTCAAATGATATAGAAATAAGAAATAATATAAATGACAAGCAAGATAAAAGGTATTTTAGGAAAAGCAATGGCTAGAGCCTCATTTCTAAATGGCATGCTTATAGGAAAATAAACGGTCAAAACCAGACAAACTAGAAGATGCATATAAGACTTATACTATATATTATCTTTGTTTTGATAAAGACATTGAAATTATATTGGGCTAAGGGTCAAACAAGTGGACAGTTTCAGGAGAGGAGCGTACGCATCTCACACCCTGAAGTACGGATCAGTTAGTTATCTGTGTACGTATTTTTCATCTGAGAATGTGAGCTGCTCACACCTTTGAGAACCCAGACATGCAGTGGAAGAGAAGATGATAATCTCTCCCTAGTCATTTGGATTAGCTGAATCAATACTGATGATCAAAAGGTTGAAGAGATTGTGGCCAGATCACTCTCAAATCGAACACTATGAAAGAATTCTCTCAACAATGAATTTAAGAAAAGAAATACTATTTTCTGTTCGTACACCAACAAATGACAGAAAAGCTATTATAAACTGCCTATCACGATTGGAAGGATGGCATTAGGAAAAGAGAAAATTAGGACTTGTCAAGGGAAAAAAAAATACTAAGCTGTTGGTGGAACAGAAATATTTCTGCCAAACAGTTTAACAAAAATAAAATAATAAAGATTCCAGGACTTTGGGATTACATTTTAAAAATATGAGTGTGATTAAAACCAGGTGGGGATGCATTTCTGATACAATTAGACTCACATGGGAAGAGTCCTGGGTTTGTGCCCTGGGACATCTGTGAGCGTGCCAGGTGTGCGCATGTGTGTGTCTGTGATCCAGCCTGCTGGGACTTGTGGTGGATTATGGTATAAAGATGCTGTTGGGGTGTTTCTCTCTCTACTTTTCTGTCTCTTGTTATCTCAGGAATTTCTTATGAATAAACAAAAAAAAATGGCATGGTTGAATGGAGTCCGATTCTGTCCTGATTTATCACAGATTGATTGTAATAAAGAGAAAAGTCAATATTCATAGTATGAGAACAGAGATTGCAGAAATCCTTTCACTTACACAGATATTCTCTCATCTGGCATAACTGGTGTAACTTTCTTCCTAGATGTTGACCTGAAATTTTTCTGTCAATGCAGCCACATAATTGCGTGACACAAGCTGTGGAAATTATCATATTGTTAAAATTATTATAAATTATTAGTTTGTATTGAGACAAAAATTTGTCCATATCTTACTTTATAGTCTGGAAGCTACAAAATAGATTAGTCTTCTACAGCTTCTACAGGACTATTTTTTTTTTTTTTGAGAGGTTTTTCTATAGGGTGTGTGCGCTCGCTGGACAGACAGAGACAGAGAGACAGGAAGTGAGAAATCACCCCCCAGGGGGGATGGCCACGCCGCAATCCCTTCTCCTCCATTCTCCTCTTGGGATCTTGGGTACGCACGCACATGCGCCCGGCGCGAGTTTAAGCCACCAGGTCCGGGACTCGAACTGCAGTTGACTATGTGGGAGTCCAACAACATAGCCATTACGTTAACTGCTGGTATCTCTACAGGACTTTTTTTTTTGCGAGAGAGAGGAATTTTTGCTATAGGATGTATGCACTCACTGGAGAGACAGAGAGAGAGAGAGACAGAAAGTGAGAAATCACCCCCCAGGGGGGATGGTCACGCCACAATCCCTTCTCTTCCATTCTTTCCTCAGGATTTTGGGCATGCGCGCACATGTGCCTGATTTGAGTTTGAAGCCAATGGGTCTGGGACTTGAACCACAGTAGACTATATGGGAGTCCATTGATGATGTAACCATATGCCATCAGCTGATCCCTTACATGACAACTTTTAAATATTCAATAGAGTTACAATGAGTCCTTTAAGTTTTTTTTCTTTTAGGCATCCCATAGACAATCCTAATTCTAGCAACACTTCCATTGAAGGATTACCATTTATAATTTTTTTTCATTTTCTTTTTAAAACCTATTATAATGCATATATGCTTATAAGAGAATGGCAGATAGAAAAGGGGAAAGTGAGAAGTCACTCCTTGGGGGAATAGCCATGCCTCAATCCATTCTCCTCCAGTCTTCTCTAGGGATTTTGGACACTTGTGCCCACATACCCACCAGGTATGAGACTCCATCTGGGTAGTCTGCCATGTGGGATCCAGACACCTTAACTACCATGCCATTGACTGACTCTGTAATTAGATTTTAAAAGCAGTCCCCCCAAATTAAAACAATCCTTCAGATAAATTCTGACCAGTGCAGAATAAAGTGAAGTTTCTTTTCTGGACACATGAATTTTACTAACTTTCGCTATGGGTATCTTCATTTTGCAATGACACAATGAACTCGGATTCAGTTAAAATCGTATAATGCTTTAAAAAGAGAAAGTAGAGTGTGAATTGCTGTTGAATCCCCTTCTCTTCACCTGTAGTTGTGTAGTTGATGTTTTTCTCATTCATATGTAGATCTTCGTATCTGTCCTTATTTACTATCATAATTTTTAATTTTAGCTCATTCTTACAGCTCACTATGAACTGTCTGTGCAATAATGCCATACTTCATTAGACACATTGGAAACAGATTAGGTATTGCTCAACCGGCAAGGCTGAGTTTTAGGAACAATATAAGGATGTAATGTGCAAGATGAGTTGAAGTAGAGGAAACTGGAGGCAAAAGTGAAACAGATGAGACAATTCTAGATGAAGGTGGTAATGGTAGGATAGAATATAAAAGGACAGTAAAAAACACAAAGAATTAACAAAAATCAGTGTTTTGTTATACTAGTTATTATATACTAGATGTATGAGATAAGGAAGTGGATGGGTTAAAAAGCCACTCTTGTATTCCAAGTTTGGGTGTTTTGAACCTGATGGTTAATTTGGCAGATATATTGAGGCCCAAAGGAAAAGGAGTTTAGGAAGAAAGATGATGATTCTGACTTAGATATATTAAAATTCTTTTTCAGAGATATTTTTGCTATAGGATGTGTGCTCTTACAGGAGAGACAGAGAGAAACAGAGAGACAGAAAGTGAGAAATCACCCCCCAGGAGGGATGGCCATGCCACAATCCCTTTTCCTTCCTTCTCCTCTCAGGAATTTGGGTACACATGCACACACACCTGGCAGCAGGTCCAGGACTTGAACCACAGTCTTCCACGTGGGATTCTAACACTTTAACCACTATGGCACCTGTTGGTTCCAAGACATATTAATTTCGAGATATGGTAGTACGCACAATTAGAAATTCCCAAAGCACTTATTAATGGTAGGAGAGGTTTTTCTGAATCATAGGACACAGGTGAATGTTAACGGTAAATACTTGATAGGCATCTATGCAGAAATGATTGCTGAAGCTCTGAGAAGAAGGACTCAATTTAAAAAGGCCTTCAATTATCATAAAGTTATAAGATCAGGCATGCCAGAAGTTGTATACAGTCTAGGGAGAAAAATCTAAGGAACGTCTACGGAAAGACATAGAAGAGCCAACAGACTAGAAAGAGACTAATTGACACAGAAAAGAAAATACTAAACTTACTGTTCAAGTGTTTCTGTTAATGGAGTTCTCCAATATTCATTTTAAAAATTTCAAGATAAATTGTAACTCCTTCAGTTATCTAACTTTCCTTTTTGCTATTTTTTAAATGATATATTTGCCCTTCCTTATTACAATAACATTTTATTGTTTTAACGTATGTAAATATTATTATAAATAGATCACTAGACTCCTTGTATTTTCCATTAATATTAAAACAGTTACTCTTAAGATAGATAGTAGAAATTGTTTCGTGTAAGTGTAACTAAAATACATTAGTTTAGAAGTAATTTTTAAAACAATTTGCATGATCTTTGTTTAGACTTTTCCAGAGACTAGACGTACCAGAGGCTGCACCTCATTGTCTGAGTTTTCCTTTGACATTGATATTACCATAATAAATGAATATTCAAAATAATGTGAACAATTCTAAACCACTAAATTATGAGATGCTCTTTCACTTCTACAGAATAAAGCATTATATTATAACTTACATTTTGCAGGTAAGATTCCCCCCAAAAGCTGTGGATTGTTGGAGTAGCGTTAAAAATAACCTTAGAATGGCATAATGTCATTTTATTTAGTTTGACATTTAAATGATCTATTTTCAATGATAAAGGGAATAACTTGTTTTTAAATCTAGCTAGAACTATGCTTTTTTTTTTCCCTTTTAGTCCTGACACTCAAAGTTAAATAATCTGCATAAAGTTAATTAGACTGTTTATATAACTATGGCTTATTTTATAGCTAGTCTACATTTTTGTATTCTCTCCCTTGGACATCATTTATCATGATTTATATATGTATCAGACTATTATTTATAAGCCATTTACTGTGTCAGAGGAAGACTGGGAGTTTTGAGAAAAGAGTTTGTAGGGTATCAATATTGTTCAATTCTTTTATCTTTTCACCTTATTTCTGTTCTAGAGATTCTCAGTGCATCTACAATGCAGAATTATAAACACACAACTTTCATGCAAAGACAAAAATACAGTCTCTAGCTATAAGTTGACATTTACTGATCATCATTAAACTACTTTTCCATAGCTATTTTTTTCTTAAGAGATAAAAACATTCAACATACGATACTTTTGAAAGTTTAGGAAATAAAAAAAAAGTGTGTAATTACCTTTTCTTTGCCTAAGGGTATGTGCACTTGCAGGAGAGAAAGAAACACAGAAAGAGGGAAAGTGAGAAATCACCTCCCAGAGGCGATGGCCATGTCACAAGCCCTCCTCCATTATTCTTTCTGGATCTTGGGCACGCATGCACACGCACCCGCCATGAGTTTCAAGTCACAGGGTCTGGAAATCAAACTGCGGTAGGCCGTTCAGGAGTCCAGTGACGTAACCACTACACCATCTTCTGGCCTCTGTGATTACCTTTTTAATATCATCTTATTACTGGGAAACAGAAATACCCAGATTAAAAGGAACACCTAGTAAGGTGAAAAATTCATGACATTTTTGTGTTCAAGAACTAAATCTAACACAACATGTTTAGTTTAAAACTGATCAGTTTTGGGAATTAGCAGTTAGCGTAATGGCTATGTCGAGACTGAAATTTTGTTTCACATGAAATTGTAAGTCATCCTGGAAACTTATTGAAATTTTCTCTCACATGAAATTGTAAGTCATCCTGGAAACTTTTTTTTCTTTTTTTTTTTTTTTTCAGAAAAACAAAAATTCGGGACAGAGAAGTCATTAGGTATAAACAGTTTGATAATGAGATCATTACATGTATTGGCTAGAAAAATCCCATTGAAGCTAACATTTTCAAGACATAATAGGAAATACATCATTTGCATCATTTAAACTCTTGAAAATCCTGCCAAGCACATGTGTGCGTGTGCCCCTATCCCAAGAGGAGAATGTAGGAGAAGGGATTGGGGTGTGACAATAACCCTGGGGGGGGGTGATTTCTCACTTTCTGTCTCTCTCTCTGTCTCTTTTCTCTCTCTTGCAAGCCTATGCACACCATAGCAAAAATCTCTGGGAAAAAAAAAAAAAGATTTGTGAAAAAGTAAAATTATCATGGTAGCTGCTTGTCTTCCAAAGATTTTTACTGGGAACTTGTATCTGTTATAACTTAATCTATAAAGCCCTTTATGTCTTATCACTTACTGTAGAAGAATGAGAAACATTACAATCATCTTTCCTTTGATAAAGTGATCAGCTACTTTATAACATAGTGTCCACTTTCTTTTATTTTTTTTTGGAGAGGTTTTTGCTATAGGACGCGTGCGCTCACCAGACAGAGAGAGACATAGAGACAGAAAGCAAGAAATCACCCCCCATGGGGGATGGTCACTCCGCAATCCCTTCTCCTCCATTCTCCTCTTGGGATCTTGGGCACGCACGCACACGAGCCCGGCGTGAGTTTTAAAGCCACTGGGTCCGGGACGCGAACAGCAGTCAACTACGTGGGAGTCCAGCGACATAGCCATTACGCTAACTGCTGGTTCCCAGTGTCCACTTTGTAATAGGACCAAGAATAGCTGTTATTTTATTGATAAATAAATTACTTCAGTGGATATATTTTTACTTTACATTGATAATTTAAGTTGTCGTAGAACTGCAATGTCTAAATTTTGTGAAAAGTATGTATCTTCAGAAATTTCATGCTAATATATAAATACGGATAAGGTAACATTAATGTTATTCATTATTTTTCAGGACTTAACAAATGTCTTTTGATGTTTAGTGTTTAGGATAATAAGGCTAATGCTACCACCAACCCATCACAGCTGCTGCCACTAGAACTTGTTAACAAATGTATAGGATCCAGAATTCACATTGTGATGAAAAGTGATAAGGAAATTGTTGGTACACTTCTAGGATTTGATGACTTTGTCAATATGGTACTGAAAGATGTTCCTGAATTTGAAATCACACCAGAAGGAAGAAGGATTACTGAATTAAATCAGATTCTGCTAAATGGAAACAATATAACAATGCTGGTTCCTGGAGGAGAAGGACCTGAAGTATGAATGGATATCCTAGACTTATGCTAGATTCTATTTTGCCTTACAGTGACAACAAAATAGAAAAAAATTTTTTAAACCTTTTAATGTTAGGTCCTGTAAAGCTGTTTCCCATTAATGGGAAATGCTTCGAAGTTGTATACCCATTTTTGTAAGTTAATCATGATTATTTTGGAAAAAGAAGAAAAGTTTGTTTTTTGAAGGCTAAAATAAAGATGTTATTTGTTAACTCAAAAAAAAAACGAAAGAAGGCAATGTGAAAAGGACAGTCTTTCAACAACGGTGTTATAGGAAAAGAATTACCACATGCAAAAGAATGTGGTTGGTTCCTTATCTTGCACCATCTACAAAAATTGATTCTAAATTGATCAACGACCTAAAAGTAAGAGCTAAAGCTTTAAAACTCTTAGAACATGACACAGGGGGAAGCTTTATAACATAAGATTAGAATAATTTCTTGTATAGTACATCAAAAGGTAATAACAATGAGAACAACATAGATAAATTATACATCATCAATATTAAAAATGTTTGTGAATCAAAAGCTACTACCAAAAGAATGAAAGACAGGCAAGGTGACATGAAGATTATGGTTCTAGATCCCTCATGCCAACTCCATGGTTTGAGTACCAGAACCAGAAGCCCAAAAACACGCCAGGCACATATGCATATGTGACCAAAATCCTGAGAAGAGAATGGAGGAGAAAGAAGGGCTTGTGTTGTAGATATCCCCCCCAGATGTGATTTCTTACGCTCTCTGCCTCCCCAACCCCAGTGAGTGCATAAGCCTTATAGTAAAAGAAAAAAATTAAAAAGTCTGACATAGAATTATTAAATAATCCAGCAACTGTGCTTCTAGGTATACACCCAAACGAATTGAAAGCAGGTAGTCAAACATACTTGTACACTAAGGTTCATTGGAGCAGTTATTTATAGTAGTCAACAGTTAGAAATTACCCAAATGCCCATCAGTACATGAACGAACAAACCAATTATGGTGTATGCATACAGCAGAATAATATTCAGCTTTAATATGCTACATAATGTACAACACAGATTAACACAAAAAACATCGTACTACGTAGAATAAGCCAGACACGAATTGACAAATATTATATGATTCACTTATGCGAAGTATGTAGAATAAGTAAATTCAGAGAGACAAGGTAGATTAGAGGCTACCAGGGACTGAGGGTGGGAAAATGGGCCGTTGTTGTTTAATGGATACAGAGTGTTTATTTGGGATGATAAAAAAGTCCTGGAAATGGATGGTGGTGATAGCTGCATGCAGTGTGGAAGTACTTAATTCCATTGAACTGTGCACTTAGAAATGGCTAAAATTATATATTTTATGTCATATACATATTTTACTATAATTAAAACCAACACACACAATTCTATTTTCAAAGCCTGGACTATGCCTCCTGTTTTTTCCAGAGGAGGCATTTAAAGTGGGTGAATCCTATCCACAACCCAGAGATCTGTGACTGACCTAGAAAGACGCAGAGACAGAAGGATTCCTGGGAGCAAATTGCTGATTTTTATTTTGAGCACACCTTCCAGGGTGGGCCTGACTACTTCAGGACCATGTGTGTGTGCGTGTGTGTGTGTGTGTGCACGCGCACGCATGCACTCCCTACGCAGATATCCTTACCTGAACTCCCTGTTTTGACTTGTATTGTCATCAGAGAACAAAGAGTTCTCACCAAAATACTCACCAGCCTTCTATCGCTTACTTCCCTTGTGTCTGAATTTTTTACTTTCAGAAACGGTTTATGAACCTTTAATCATGACTTCCATTTGAAATTTTAAAAATGCATTTTAAACAATAAGAAGAAACGAAAAACAATGAGCACTTCAGTTACCAGTGATAATTGTTGGTCACCTCCTTCCCTCACCACTAAGCCTGGCCAGAACTTTTATTTACCACATCTAAGGAGCACCTGCAGCCTGAACCCTGGTCTCCTTCAGAATTCATGAGCTGGTTTCAGCTAATGGATCTCTTATCTCTCCCTCTGGTAAAGGCACTGGGATTGGGTCATTCATGGCAAAGTTTCAGGGGATAGACAAGGAGTCTTCTGAGCCTGTCTTCCTCAGAGATAGTAAATGAGTGAGATGAGCAAAGGTGACAAAGTTAGCCAGGGGTTGCTACTCTCTGCAGAGGCAAAGTTCTGTAGATGACTTCATGGTGGGAATGAGCTAAAAATGGCAGGGGTCATGAGAAAAGGAACTGTCACCACCATTCAGGAACTCTTAGATTGAACAGAAATGCTCTGAGTTTGCACAAAATCCATGGGATTTTAAGAACTTGCCAGTTCCAACTGACTTCTGAGTTCTGATGCTTGAAAACCAGGGCTCTCAGTTAATAAATTTAGGGAGAACTTTCAGTCCTCTCCTGTACTGAGGATTGCCTGCGTTGACCAAACACAAAAGAGAGTGGGAGGCTACGGAGCAGAGAGATCCCTTTGACCACCAGGTTTCCACAAAAAAGAGGAGAGAGGATTAAGCTGTAAGAGCTCAGGGTTCAGGAGTCACATGAAGGTTTGACTGAGTGTTCACAGCAGCCGACTCATCTGTGTACATTCGCAGCATAGCTAGATACTTACCTGTATTTTGTCTCTTTAAAAGTAAACTGCGCTTACCATTTTCATTGAACTATTGTTATTTAATTGATGCTCTAATTGCTGTTATTGAAGTTTGATAGTAGTATAATACCTAAGGTAGTATTTTGAAAGGATAGCTTTATTTAATATAATTATTATACAAACAGCGTTGCCATTTCATGGTCCTTTCTAGAATCATATAGGATTAAAAATATAATAATAATTGCCGGAAAGTGTGTCACTCACCAGAGAGAGCAGCTTCCACCTCCTAGTAGGGTACAGTCTCAAATACTCTTTTCTCTATTTCTTCATTGCATCAGGATTTGGGGTATACACACACAGTGTCTAGGATGTTCTACAAGTTGCTGGGGCTGAGATTTGAACCTTGGTCAGTTGTATGAGGTCTGGCTCTCTACGTACAACACTTAAGCACTGCACTATGGGACCAGCCCTAGAGAGCAAATATTATATTTTTACTTATATAAGAGATTCAGTTATACTTAAACTCTCATTGACATTTGAAAAATACATTAGAACAACAAAGAAACTATATGGACTAAAACAACATTCTTTTGGCCCTTATTAAAATGATAGCATTTTATCACCATAACAGTGGGTAGATTTTTTAAAAACAGATAAGAATTCATTTCCTACTTATATTTATGCTGCTTTCATATCAGTACACTAGTATTTGAAAGGACACCAAACTCAATACGTTTATTCATCTATTATTTATTGTCACCTCCTTTATAGATTTTTGTCCTGGTTTAGATTTTTACTTTGTTTTCTATTCTGTAGAAGGAATAGTTCTTCATATTTTATTTTTTGTAGGTCACAAAAGAATATTTTTCTCAATAAAATCCTGAAGCACCTAATATAAAAAAAATCCATCAACTTGTTATTAAGCGTATGAACTAGAGGGACTGACCAAAACAGTGAAACAGAATGTCAGAACAAATTGTGACTTTGCTATTTGAGCTTGGGAGCTCACCAGAGGTCCTTCTCGGGGCCAATTCATCTTAAAATGCACAGTCTTTGAAGTAATACCTTACAATGCCGATGCCTGTACTAGGAACTATGATCAAAAACTGTAAATCTTTTTGTCACCATGAATTTCATGAAGCAATCAATCTCAATCCCTTGGGACAAAAACTTTGGGGGGGGAAATTGTTTCACCTATCCTGAAAGACTAGTAAATCATTTTCAAATTGATATCTTGTCTGGCGTTAATATAGATATAGGTATATAGGCTCCATATTTTGAAAATGTAATGAATAATTTAATGATTTGCCAGGAACCATATTTTCAGCATCATTGTTGCCTCACAGTAAATATCCTTGAAGGACTAGGATAAAGCTGTACTTTGTCACATGTGTTTGTTATGTATTAGTTGTTCCATGCTTGATTTTCAGAGCTACTAAACTTCAAGAAAAGATAAATACATTTAAGTGAATATTTTTGTTTGTGTATACTAGAGATCTGCTAAATCTCAATGCCCCCCATGCTGACTTTATATTGCTTAAGTTGTTTCTGTGTAAATTAAATACCACTGCATTCTTTAAATATGAAATATGTAGTTCTTTACTGCATGCCAAACATTGAAATGGCATAAGTAGTCCCATGGACCAGACATTTCAGTGGGGTCCTCACAGTTGGGGTTCACATCGTCTTTCTCAAGAGCATTTCATGTAGTTTTGCTTCTATTTAATCATTCCACTATTAATGCCATATACCAGAATATTTTATACTCTCCTTACAACACTTTGATGAATAAACAAGAAAAAATTAACTTAGTCCTGAGTGAATATGACTTTCTTTTTGAGTTGGTTGATTGATTGATGGAGAGATGGGTACCTTCAACAGGGTCTGCACGCTGTGGTATTTGTTCCCAAAAACCAGATCCCAGGCATGCCCAGCAGGTTCCGGTGAAACTGAGGCCTGAACGCAGGCTTTCTCATGACTCCCATATTGCAGAGTGATATCCTACCCAGAGCCCTGAGTCAGTGAGGATCTCTCCCTCTCTCTTTTCATTAATTTATTCATTCTATGAATCAGAAAGACAGAGACAGCCTCCTGAACTGATCCTGGCACCGTCTTTCACCCTCAGCTCTGATCATGCCACATGTCTGGCATACTCGGGAAGGTCCCAAGACCTGAAACGGGAAACTTCCCATGAGGGTCACTCTCACAGAGCACTTTATGAATGAAACCAGTTCAATTATTAGACTGTCAAATGCATACATTTCAGTTTATTTCTGTGGATGGATATATATTTCACATGTGGACATAATCTTGGTTTTTATATTTCTAACTTTTGGAAGTTTTAAATAAACTTAGCATTTCTCTTATGTTTTTAACTATCACAGTATCCAAAGTGGCCATTTGTGGTTAGCTAGAGAGTGCTAAGATAATGGCTGTGTTGATATTACATGCCAGAAATGCACAAATTAAAAAAATATATATAACAGATAATGTACTCTGTCATGTTCGGTAACTGAATTATATCTGTAATTAAACTGATCCAATGTTCAGAAACCAGCCAGTAACAGTTAAGATTAGAGAGAGAGAAAAAAAAAAAAACAATGTGGGCCAGCCCATGGCCTGGTGGTTAAGGTGGCTGAATCCCACCTGACCAGCCACATAGTTTGAGTCCCAAACCCAGTGACTTACAAACCAGGAGTGCCCTAAATCCTGGAAGGTGGGAGAAATGGAGGTAGAGGGATCATGGCATGACCACGCCCACAAAAAATACTTTCTTTCTGTCCCTCTTTCTCTTTGTCTCTGTCTCTCTCATGAGTGCATGCACCCTATGTCAAATTAAAAAAAAAAGGCATATCATTTTACATGAGAGAGGAAATCAACAAATAGATTTATAGCTTCTATATAATACATCGATTTATGTATAAAATGTATTATGTATGTGAATATATGGGGTGTACATGTAAAATGTCAATACAAGCAACCCAAATTAAAAAATATAGACTCAGGACCTGGAGATGACATAACTGCTACATTACTGAACTCCCAAGTAGTTGACTGAGGTTTGAGACCCTGACCTGGTGGTTTAACTCCACTCTGGGCACACATGTGTGAGTACCCAAAATCACAAGAGGAGAATGGAAGAGAAGGGATTGCAGTGTGGCCATGCCACCTAAGGGGGTGATTTCTCACTTTCAGTTTCTATCTCTCTGGTGAGCACATATGCCCCATAGCAAAAATTTTCTCAAAAAAATATAGATTATACCTCTACTTGTGCTAGATTTCAATATTTTAATTTATCTTGTCAGTTTGAGTTTGCCTTGAGATTTTAGAATTTGGAAACATTCAGCAATTTATCTTGGAAATTGTACATGCTATCAGCCAACCATTCTACCCTTTGCACCCCCTCCCTCTAGCATAGATCCTTTTTCTCTATATACAATCAATACATTGATATACCAAACCTCCAATATGCTCCTGTAAGACCAGGATTCATTTATATAAAAAGAATGTACAGATTGACTACCAAAAACCTGTTTTGTGTCTCCTCCATCCTGTCATTGCTCATTACACCTAGCAGATATTTTAATAATTATTTGTAGTTGTATACATTTTAACTTGCTCATGAGAAACAGTTAATAATGAAAAGATGTCTGAGGCTGTTTTTCATAAATTCAGATCCTGAGAAACAGTAAAGGAGAGCAGGAGGAAGAACATTTTCCTAGTATATGCCAGAAAACATGTCTGGGGATTATGAGAATTAACTATTTTTGTTGAATATTTACTTGGTTGCCTCAAACTCTAAATTGGAGGAGGAAAAAAGTCAAACTTCAAAGCAATCTTAAGTAAAGTTTAACCTGCATTAAAGTGCATATTGCTGTCCAATTGCTTGAGTTAAATATTTCTAAAAGGTAAACATACAGATAAATTTAGGGACATCTGCATAAAGCAGTGCATGTGATGGTTTGCTCTTAATATAATCCCAAAATGATAGTATTATAATCTTTATAAATAATGCAAAATTTGCTATCAGGCACAAAGCTTATTTGCTTACTCTGAATAGAGTCTTAACTAAATTTCAGCTCTTACAAAGTTTGTTGCTGCTGAAATAGAAGTAGATGGAAATGGTTTTGACAAAGACATTTTGGAGTGACAAAACAGTCGAGTAGTTTAGATAAGACTTCTTTATTTAAATAGTACACATATCAGACATATAGAATGCAACTATATTGCAGAAGAAAATACTGGATCATCAGAAAAGTCATGACCTATTCTTGCGCAGAAAAGTATGTCATGAATTTCCCAATGATCCAATATGTTTTTTGTATTTAGAGAGAGATTTTTGCTACAGTGCATGTACATTTGTCGGAGAGACAGAGACAGACAGAAAGTGAGGGAACCACCGCCCCCCCCACCCCAAGGAGGATGGCCATGCTACAATTCCTTCTCCTCTATTCTCTTCTTGGGTTTTTCGGCACACACACACACACACACACACACACACACACACGTGCCTGGTTTGAGTTTTAAGCTGCCAGTTCAGGACTCACACTGCAGTTGACTACATGGAAGTCCAGCAACTTAATCATTACACCATCTGCTGGTCCCCTGATGACTCAATATTAAAATCAAGAATAGAAAATAGCAGACAGCTTAATGATTGCATCAGTGGACTTCCATATGGTCAACATGGTTAAAATCCCAGAACCAGTGGCTTGAAAATCACTCCAGGCGTGAGTCTGAGTGTGCCCAAGAACCTGGGAGGAGAATGAAGGAGAGGGATTCTAACATGGCCAACATCTCCCACTCTGGGAGGTGAGTTCTCACTTTCCCTCTTACTGTCTCTGTCTCTCTCTGGCTAGTGCATGTGCCTTCTAGCAAACACCTCTTAAAAACAGCCAACCAAACGAAAAGATCAAGAGTACATGTTGGGACCAGCAGTTAGCATAATGGCTATGTCGCTGGACTCCCACGTAGTTGACCGCGGTTTGTGTCCGGAGCCGGTGGCTTAAAAATCACGCCAGGCACGTGTGTGTGTGTGCCCAAAATCCCAAGAAGAAAAAGGAGGAGAAGGGATTGCAGCGTGACCATCCCTTCTGGGGGGGGGTGATTTCTCGCTTTCTGTCTCTATGTCTCTCTTTGTCTGTCTGACGAGCACACGAGCCCTATAGCGAAAACCTCTCAAAAAAAAAAATAAAAAATAAAAAAATAAATAAAAAACTCACACCAGGCATGTTTGTGTGCACGCCCAAGATCTGGAGAGGAGAATGGAGGAGAAGGGATTGTGGTGTGGCCATCACCCTTGGGGTGTGATTTCTCGCTTTTTGTCTCTCTGTCTCTCCCTGTGTGGCAAGCACATGCTCCCTATAGCAAAAAACTCTCAAAAAAAAAAAAAAAAAAAAAAAAAAAAGGTGTTATGGGGCCTGTTATGGGGCCAGCAGGTGGCATGGTGGTTAAGGACACCATGAATTTCCTAATGGCCTACCCATGGTCTGAGTCCCAGACCCAGTGACTGAAATTCACCATGTGAATGTGTGCCCAAAATCTGGAGAGGAGAATGGAAAAGAAGGGATTGCTGCATGGCCATTCCCCTCTGGGGGTGGGGGGGGGGCTGATTTCTTGCTTTTTCTCTGTCTGACTCCCTGGTGAACACATGTACCCTATAGCAGAAAGTTCTGGAGGAGAAAAAAGAATAGACATGAGAGTAAAATCTTTAGATAGTGACACCTTGTTTTACTTCCTGTACATATTTACTTAAAATTCCATAGTACTGACATCTCCTGTGTACTTTCTGCAGTTACCCTTTTATTTCTAGTCTAATGATTCCTTGTCTGCATCCTCCCAGGTTTAGTCTTTGGCACTCAATATGCAGAGGGAGAAAGGCACAAAGATTCACATGTTGCTAAGTTGGATCTTGCAGTTAATAAAAAAAGAAAAAGAAAAAAAGTAGAGCAGAGCTATTTTGATTTATTTTCTATTTCAAATCCCTGTTAAAATAATTAACTACATAAATGTGTGTTTTCATATGCATGCTACCTCTCAGACATATCGTATCCCATGATTTGTGAATTTTAATTCTCACTACATGACGTTTAAAGAATGTTTATTTACGTTTATGCCACAGTCGCACTAAATGAATCTAGAGTTCGTGTAGCATTAGGGAAACTTTTAAGGAAATGCATCTTGAGCATTGTGCCAGATTTCAGCTCATTTCCATTTTACAACTATCTCTCCTTTTGGTTTTTGCATAATATTATATCGCTAAGTTTTCTCATAGAACACATTTCAAACATATTTTTTAATTCATATGTGCATTATTATTAGATTTCTACTGTAATATGTTATTTCCTATGTTTATTGAGGATTATTTTTAAAATGGAATTTGTCTTAAAACAGTAAACCAAGCTAGTAAAATCATGTGATGTAATTGATAATTGATTATTTGATGTATTTCAAAATGATTAAAAAGGATTAACTCCATTGAGAGCAGGGCACTTAAGCAACAACCGTATTATAGGTTGAAAACAGCCAATAGGAATGAGGAAAGAAAAAGAAATGTCTCTAAGATATGAAAGTACACCATGAGTTAAAGTTCTTGACAGATGAAAATGACAGAAAAGAAATAAGTGTGCAGGAGAAATAGGTTGATTCTTCCTAAGAAGTGTCTACACTAGCTAGGAAGTAAAGAGACAAAAACCACAAAGAAGGGACAGTGTCAAACAACAGATCAGCTCTCCACGTGAGAACTGGTGGTACAGCCTACTAATGGCAGACAGAACTGGATAGACCAATAGCCTGCTTAACAAGGACCCAAAGGTGTCCTTTTCTAACACAAAGAGTAAGTGTTCAAGTAATGCTTTGACAAGGCACCCTGAAGTACAATAATGCATTCTGTCTTTAAAAATGTGTTACTCTAGGTCATACATAGTTTGACATGGCACCAAGAAGACACGCTGTTGTAAACTGATCTATTGTGTGGTGGCTGATAGAGTGAAAAAGCAATATTATTCAGAAAAGAACTTACTCTAGGGGTCTTATTACAGCATATAAAGGCTTAGAAAACTAACCCAAGACTTAGGAAAGATGAATTTGCACTGAGCTGCAATCAAATTTATGAACATGACTGAAAATCCCAATAAACGTTGTACATTTCACTTCCTAGATTAAATTTTGATAGAATTCTACAAATTTGAAATTTTATAGTATTGATAACTATTATTATAAAGATCAATAGGAACTCAATATACTTTTGGGTGTTATTTGATCTTCTTTGACTAGAAATATCCCATTTAAATGAGTGGTACAGTTTTATACTGAGTAAATGATCACCAAAGTGTGGATTAGGGCAGCAATACTTAGATAGGAATATCATAGAGTCCCTACTGAATGGCATAATAATTATAGATTAGGTCAAGCCAAATGTTGTTTTGGTAAATGTCTAACAAGGCCCTGATTTGTAATATTTCCCAGTTCCCATGGTTGAAATACACCAACCATGGCTGATTTCCAGCTAACAAATTGACCTCATTAAAGGAAGATTTGAGAAGTGATACATGTAGCGGGCTTTCACAAGTCTGGTAAGAACCTGACCCCATAAACCACTAAATGTAGGTAAATGTAGATTAAAATCATCATTTTAAGAAAGATATCATATGATGATTTTTTTTGTTAGGGGCTCACAAAAAATAGGGAACTTAGAATCAGGATAGTTTTACTGGTAACATGGTTTCCTAATGTCCTGGTTAGAGGATCATGGGCAATTTACTTCATATGCGTTGAGTCTCAATGTCCTTATTTCTTAAATAGACTATTGTAACAAGGATGTAGAATAATGTATGGAAAAGTATTTGTAAAAAGTAATTTACCAATTTAATATGTTTTATGATTATAATTCTAAATTAGTTCCACTGCTAATTAAGTGAAAATTGACAAGATACAGTAGCTGATCTGTAGAATTTTAGAACTGCAGGGTTTTTAGAAATAGAAGGTCATCTACAGGGCCAGTTCCATGGTGTCATTGATAAACTCTGTGCTTATTAATGGCCAGATCCCACATAGCCAACCTTGGGTCGAATCCCTGCCCTGGCAGCTTGAAAACCACACTATATGTGTGTTCTTGCACGTCCTCAATCCTGACAGGATGGGGAAATAGAGGGAAAAGGATTGCCTATGATCACACCCCACTGGAAGTTTCTCTCTCTCTAGTAACACATATACCTATTGCCAGTAATAACAATATCAATATTAAAAGCTGTAAGGTAAATTCTCTTAATGCCACACAATCTGTTTGTACTGAGACCACAGGGGAATGTCCAAGCCCTCCTGTAGTTTAATTTTCTCTCTGTCACTCTCTTATATTATTAATGTATTGGAAAAGTTATCATGGGTGGGAGCCAGTATCCTAGTGGCTAAGAGAGCCACATCACATAGGGCTGACCACAGCTCAAATCTGGGCCCCAGCTGCTTGAAAAACATTACAAGTACATGTGCATGCAATGGCCCAAATCCAAACAGGAAAGAAATGGAAGAGAAGGAATTGCAAAATGCCCAGGCCCCAATGGGTGGTCATTATCCCCCTTCAAACCATCCATCTCTCTCTCTCTTTCTCTCTTGCTCTCTCTCTCTCTAATGAGTGCACATACCCTCTGGCAATTAAAGAGAGAGCGAGAAGACAATTCATAGTTAAATCAACCAGATACAGTCTTTAATACTGGGACAAATGGGGCTTTAGTGAAACTAAAAATATCCTTTGTTGCAAATGTATTGTGTTGCTGAAAATAAAACAAAAAAAGAGAGAATACACAATTAGGAAAATGCAGGACTGCTCCATGGTACATTGATAATGTTCTGCTCAAGAAAACCCAGGTCCCACATCATAGTTGTTTGAGTACACAGCTCCAGTCATCCTGAAACATGCTGTGAAAATGTGTCAGGGCTCAAGATCCCACACCTGGAGGACTGGAAAAAGGGGAGAATGGAGTGACCAGAACCTGTGAAGAGTACGTCTCGATCTCTTTCTGTCTCTGTCTATCTCTCATGTATGTGCACTCTATCATCATAATGAAAAAATGGGGTCCAGTGGTTACATTAATGCAGTCTCAAGGAGTCAGCTTCATTTCAAGTCCTGGACCCAGCAGCTTCAAACTCACACCAGATATGTGTGCACACATGCCCACAATCCTGAGAGGAGAATGGAGGAGAAGGGATTGCAGCATGGCCATCTCCCTGAGGGGTGATTTCTTGCTTTCTGCCTCTGTGTCACACTCTTTACATGTAGTTAGGAAAATGTATCACACTGCAATTAAGCGTAATTTGCAAAAATATAGTCATGAGATTTCAAAATATCAAAAGAAAACACAGTTAATAGAAAGTAAGAAACATGTTGAAGGTAACAGTACATGTAGTTAGGAAAATGTATCACACTGCAATTAAGCGTAATTTGCAAAAATATAGTCATGAGATTTCAAAAAGCTAAGGGTAAGTCTTTACTAAACTACTGATTTTAAAAAGATTTAGGCATTTAAGCAGTCATTTCAACAATTTTCTGAGTCAGCACAGATCTCCTTGTTTAGTAGCAAGGTATCCTTGTATACTTTACATAGACACACATTCAGAAACAAATATATTTTCCTTAGTTTGCGTCCATGATTAAAGTGAATAAAAATACACTAGTAGGAAAAGAAAATGGGCAGAAACAAGTGAAAGCATTGGTCCCAAGTCTTCCATTTTAGGTATACATCTGGATGTAGAAACACAATTCTAGGTATCATCTCCTCTTGTGCTGAGAGACTGGCTAGCAATTTTGAACAATTAATTCATTTGTGATATTAATACAGAATCATAGCAGACCATATCATGTCCTTTAAAGTGTCACTTCTGTCCATAATAATTGCCCGGATTATTACCTCCAGAGCAAGATGGTGTCCTATGAAGCCAAAGTCTTAAGAGTTAGTAAACAAGCAAAGTCAGGCTGCAGAAATATCTACATAAAGCTTTCATAAGAAAAAAAAATTGGTAAAAATTATACTTTGCAGACCTCCCCAAAGTCTGAAGTGCTTTGGGTTTTCTTTCTTTCCTTTCTTTCTTTCTTCCTTCCTCTTTTTAACCTGTACAAATTGAATTTTTATATTTTATTTTTATTTTTCCATCTAAAGGGCTTCTGTTCAATCCCCCAGCCTCAGTTCTTTCTGCTGGCTAAGCAATCCGGGGGCAACTTTCGATTTACATTCTTATCATGGAATTTTCTAAGCTGATAATTCTAATAAGCGCTTTACCAGTTCCCCTACGGATTTTTGCAATCACCTCAAGCTTTTTACATTTTCTATTCAAACTTCACATTGCTTGTCATTTCTTATAAATTTTTGGAACTTTCTCACTTTCTACCTATGTGTTATTGAGGGAAGGGATGAAGTGGAGATGTTATTTCTCCTTCAAGTAGGAGGTTCTGGTTTATGTATTAGAGGCTTATCTTTTCCTGACAGTTTATCAACTTTTTTTACTCTTTAACTGAACATCTTAATAGCCTGAAGAATTATTTAGTTCAAAGTTTTCTTAAGTTTTAAAAATTAAATTGTGCAAAACTGGAAGAATTTCTTTAAGTGTAAATGCCTCCACCATGTGACCAGCTAATTTTGGAATAAAAATTAGTTTTGAAGACCCTAATTTAGAACCATCGAGTGTCTGCTATATATAGTTGTCTCCATTACACATCTCAAGTTTAATGATATATACGTACATATTTTATCAGCAAACATATGAACTAAGGTCTTACCACTGGATTTCAAAAAACCTTATGTTAATCTACTTACACTTTGCATCTTCATAAAATATAGAAAGAAAGAGAGATATTTGGCACTAAATATTTAAAAACATATATATACTCTAAGGTCATGATTCTCAAATTTAGTGTGAATAAGAACTACCAAGAATAAGGTTTTAATGCATTTTCAGGCAATCTGCTCAGGAATTCTAATTGAAGAAGTCTGGGTAAGCCTAGTAATTTGTGTTTCTATTGTTTTTCATTTTATTTATTTTTTTCAGAGATTGTTTTTGGCCCTAAGTGTGTGCACTCACTGGAGAGAGAGAGACAGAGACAGTGAGAGGCAAAGTGAGAAATCACCCCTCAGAGGGATGGCCACCCAGCAATCCCTTATGCTCCATTCTCTTTCTGGGCCCTTGGGTATGCACCCACAAGTGCCTGGTTTTTGATTTTCAAGTGAATAGGTAGGTCTGGGACTAGAACCACAGTCAGTCCTGTGGGAGTCCCATGATGTAAACACTACACCATCTGCCGGCCCCTTTGAGTTTTTATTTTTAACATACACTGTAGATAACTCTCATGCAAATGTGCAAATGGCCAAGCATTGTAAAGTCTATCCTCGGGAATAGCAAGTTCGAAGAAGAAAAAAATGTATCAAGGGAACTGTTTTAGGGAACTGTTTTACTTTTATTTATTTATTGTTTTTAATTTGAGTGACAAGGCAATATAGTTGATAAAGATAACTCCTTTTTTTTAAATGCAGATCCTTCAGGAAATTTTTCTTTAGATTACTCACGAAATTAGTGGTAATATACTTTTAAAAATGAACACACTCGGACCAGCAGATGCCATAATGACTATGTCGCTGGACTCCCATGTAGTCCACAACAGTTTGAGTCCCGGACCTGGTGGTTTAAACTCACACCAGGTGCGTGTGCCTATATGCCCAGGATCCTGAGAGGAGAATGGAGGAGGAAGGATTGCAGCGGGATGGCCATACCCCTGGGGGGTGATTTTCCACTTTCTGTCTCTCTGTCTCTCTGTCTTTCTGGCGAGCTCACATGCCCTATAACAAAACTCCCACAAAAAGAAGAACACACTTTACTAGACTTTACTAACTGCACATTTTCTAGCACAAGTTCATGAGAACTATTAATTGCATTTCTGAATACAAACTATGTACTTCAAACAAAATTTTAGCTTAATGCATTTATTTTAAAGTTATGATTTGTATACAAATAAGGGACTTAAGACTCTTCTGCAGCAGGATCAAAGCTTGTAAGGGAGAGTTGTGTTGTCAGCATCATACATAAATGTATTATACGTTCTCTTAGGGATTAAGTAACAAGAATATTTAATTATTGCAAATTTGTGGGGGGAGCAGTGTATAATATATTATTTATTGTGACATTTCATGCTAGATTAAGCAACATCATAGTAATGCCAATGCCATTTAGAGGCTAAAGAATTAAAATAAAACTCCCCAGAGAACAGAATATCATCAAGAATCTTGATTATATCCAAGCATTTCCTTGTTAAAAACTTAATCTTAGTCATTCCTTATAAACAGCTAGATGGATCATATGCTACAATATAAGATTTTTTTGTTATAGGAATAAAATCTGAATGTCTAAAATTAATTTTAAAAATTGAATACTCCCTACAAACCTTATTTTCAGTTTTCTTTATTATAAAGATTCATACCTGTAAGAAAGTCTACATATTATATTTATAAATATCTTCATTATGTGATTTTTCTTATTATCTTGATGATGGCTTTTCAAATAAAGTTTTGTCAGCCACAAATATGATCAAATATAAATGTTTTAAATTGCCAGATAGTGCAGGTATTCACTAGAGGAAGGAGAAAGCTCCCTTCAGTGAGGTGTGCTCATTCACAATCACTTATTCTGCATTTATTCATCCTGTTGAGAATCTGAGCATGCACACCTTCTGAGCATGAAAAACCCAGTGTGTTCTTCAAGCCTCCAGGGTACAGTGTATGGTATTTGGGTCCCTCTACCACTAAGCCAGCCCAAATTAGACATAAATATATTATTCACCCACTAATGTGATTTTCTATTTATAAAGTTTATATATTGTTAGAGGCAGAAGTCCTGAGATTCATGAAAAATAAAGAATATTCGTAAGCTGGCATTGTGCAAGGATGGCAGAAATTAGGAAAATTTCACATATTCACTATGATTTCTATAACAGAAAAGCGTTTTTCTCTTGTCCTATGTATTTTCGAAATGTTCCTAAGCTGCTATTGCTGTTCAGGACTCTCCTTTATCCCTAACAGCCCCATCCCAAAGAAGCAATGAGAATAAAGAAGTCAGGGTACTGGTTATAGTAACCAGGTAAGTTGTGTAGGGGTCAGAGATAGATCTAGAGTATACAAAACAGTGTTATCAAAGTGTGCTTGTGTAAATTTATTTTTCTAATAAAATGATATACATCATATTACGAGTTTACATACACATATGTATGAAAGATATAAATTGAGAAAAGCGTACAGTTCTTAAAGCAATTCTTTAGCAATTGTGAAGCTAAATAACCCTATCAGGGAAAACTCCCACATTCCAGACAGTTTCAGCATCTTGACTATGCTATATAACCTTAACGAGGATCATGAAAAGTAGGTTGAGTCTTTCCTTTTGACTATCTCAGCTTTGCTTTTCAATTGTGCTTTTGTCAAATAAAGGCTCTGATTATAAAAATCTGTGATGTGCACGCCACATTTGTGATTTCAGCCTAAGATGATTATATGCTAACATTATAGAAAAACGTTCAATTTTTATAGCTAATTGAAGAGCTTATTAAAAAAGTTAATCAAATGTGGTAAGGAGAAAAAAAACAGTAAAGCTTTTAGTTTTACATTTTAAAGTTTTAAGAAATTAAGTTTTATATCTACAGTTTCTTTACTAGCTCTTTCTCATTGCATAGGATATTTAGACAAAATCAACATGGAAATGAACTAAATTCATGTGTTGAATGCCTGTTTGCAAAGCCTGCCTTTTATCTCATTCTTGTTTATTCATTCTGTTCTTTAATTTTTATTCTCCTTTAGGATGTATGTGATGGGACCTGAGATGCTTGCATTTCTTTTCTCTCTCTCTCTCTCTCTTTTTTTTTTTCCCCATACAGTGTGTGTGACCATAGTAAAGAGTTTGAGAGAGACAGAAAAATGGAGAAAGTGAGAAATCATCCCCAAGGGTGATGGTCATGCAACAATCCCTTCTCATTCTCCTTGGGATTTGGGGGACACCTGCACACATACCTGGCCTGTTTTATAAGTTGCCAGTTCTGAGACTCGAACCTTGGAACTTCTCATGTGGAATTCAGCTCCTTAACCATCACGTCCCCTCCTAGCATCAAGATGCTGCGTTTTGAATAGGCTTCTAGGTAGTATCAGTATCAACGTTTTGGTCCCTGAAAAACACTTTGATTAGCCAGTCACTAAAGTCAAAACAGTACTATTCTGTCTCACATGTTCATGTAATAAATAAAAGATTTCCTAGAATACATCTTTAATTTTTCACTAAAGTGTAAGTCTTGGGCCAAGTAGCAGAACAACGGTAACACTATTAGACCCACTAGGGAAAGGTACTGGGTTTGCATCCTGGGACCTCCCCAAGCACATTGGGCATTCATGCCCATGATCCAGGCTTGTTGAGGCTGGGAGTAGATTGATGCTGTTGAAGGTACTGTCTCTCTGTCTTTCTCTCTCTCTTGTCTCTCTCTCACTCTTATGGAAGAAATAAATAAGTACCCTTTAAAAAAAAACAGCAAGCATCAAATATTTCCTACTTCTATATCATATAGATTTCAAACTATATTTACTAGTATAACATAATTTAAAATTAAGCCAGGCCAGGAAATATTAAAGGTAGTGAAATTATTATGATGGATACGTATCATTACATATTTGTCGAAATGTATAAGATATATAAGATGAGAAGTGAACCTTAATGTAAACTATGGATTTTAGTTCATAATAATGGATCAATACTCTTTCATTAACTGTGACAAATTCATTGCACTACAAAAGATATGAACAAGGGAGGTTAGGTGGCACTAAATGGGTACATGGGAACTCTTTTTCAAGTTTTTTTTTTCAATTTTTCTATAAACCTTACATTTCTCCCCCAAAATCTGTTAAGTTAAAAAAATTTAACCAAAACAAATATCAACTATGCAACTTATGGCAAGTGTTATAAAGTTTATTATAGCTGAGGGTTTGACCCAACAAGAAATCAACATGGAACCTTTTTACGGTTCTTTCACTGACATGATATTATTTACTTGCATCCAGCTTGTCTAAAATACATTTTATATAGAAGAAAAATAGATGACTCATCAATTTTCAAGCTAATCGAATAATTTTTGTGACAACTGAAATATTCAGAAATATAGTGAGAAAATAAATGAGCTCAGATTTCCAATGGCACTCTCCCTCCCACTGTTTTCAGTGGGACCTGGGCATTACTGAAGTGATCATAAAAAGCAATTCCTTTTCTCCAACTTTATAATGAAAGATAAGAACTATTTATAGTAGAACATAGTTTCACCATCTATAGTTTTTCTCAATATTATTGCTATGTTTGACTCAGCAGCATAATTTTTAAATCCTGCAGGCTCATTTTGAGAGAAAAAAATGAAAGGTGTTAGAAACAAAGAGTGCAAAGGGATTCCAAAAAAGTACAGTCAGCAATTTTGGGGCCCTCTGGTATACACTGTCCTATGATATGGAGACTCATATTTCTAAATTGCCAAGACTGGCCTCATGCATGTAGACCATCCATTCATTCCCTAATACTGACTACATGCTGTGAATATAACATGCGGCCTAAGATACGCACCACTTACCAATATAAGTTGCTATTATTGGGTTACACATATTTTAGATTGTCAAGTTCGAAAGACCACTCTGGGTCTTGTGTATTGAATAATAAAATCTTAAGCTGGATAGAAGGAAGAAACTCATTACATGCCCATCTTTCTACACACTATTTTCCTCTATCGTATTGTGACAGATGCCACCTAGAATTTCTTGCTTATTTGGCCTATGTATTGTATAACTGCAATAGAACCTATTATAGAAAGATGATTGTTATCACTATAACTAATAATACTAATGATAATAGTAAACTGCTCTTTTTATCATTCAGAGTTGTTATTTACTAATCCTGTGGTTCTCAAACTTTAGTGCACTTTCGAATCACCTGGAGAGTTTATTAAAACCAGTTTCTGACATTCTGCATCCAAATGCAGTCTGATTCCCTAGGTCGGGGCAGGGCTTATGAGTTTGCTTTTCTGCCAAGTTCATTAAGAATGTGCCGTATTTTTGGCCTTAGGCCCACCCACAATTTAAAAAGATGTATACTAAATCACATTATTGATAACCAGTCCGGTCAAAGCTTCAGGAGCTAAGAAAGCTTTTGCAATGTGAAACGGTTCCTTATGATAGCTCTGTCCAAGTTACAGTTAGGGTCAAGTTTTCTTCCTGAGAGAGTTTTAGAGAATAGCAATATGGGAGAAATATTTTTCACTCAGTGTGTCTATACTGCTACTCATTTGTGAATACATCTATTCACCCATCTGTAAGATGAACAGTATTTTCAGGAAATGCTGTTTATCTCTACCATTAATATCTAAAATATATTTTACATGTTGTTTTACCTTTCATATGAGAAAGAATGCATGAGAAAAAGATGAGACCTAAGTAGCTTACTTTAATTTCTACAAGGAATACTTGGTGAAATGATGAAATTTGATGAGTTTGTATTTGTATGTCTCAAAGAAGAAAAATAATTTATAGTTCAAATTGCTTCTCTTGAGTGAAACATGTGCTCCATTGCAAAAACAAGACCCATTTTTTCCTTCAGATTTCAAATTGGAAATTGTAAGCTTCAAACTACAGATAATGCAAAATATTGAAAAACTGAAGGATCTGCGCACGGCATGGTGTTAGGGTGCTGGACTTACACATGGCCACCTCGGTTAGAGTACTCAACTCAGTGGCTTGAAAATCATGCCAGGCATATGCGTGCCCAAAATCCCAGGAGGAGAATGTGGGGGATGATTTCTCCCTTCACCTCTCACTGTCTTTCTCTGGCAAGCACATGCACCCTATGGCAAAAACCTTAAAAAAAAAAAAGTAACGAAGAAAGAAAAATATCTGAAGTAGAAAATATTTGTACCTAGGTAAAAACAATCTTTTTTTTTTGGTTAATCATATGTGTGCTTGTGTGTGTGTTTGTGTGTATATATATATATGTGTGTGTGTGTGTGTGTATATAATTTTTAAAAATTATTAATTACATTACAGAGTGTTTACTTTCAACAGAAAAAAAAAACAGGAAATTTAAAATATGGTTGAAAGAGAGAACTATGCTATATCGAATAAGTGAAATGCTTTACATTTGTAAAACCTGATACCTACTGTATCTTTATCTAAAGAATGTTATATTTGAGTTTCAATACTTAAAAGAGAAAGTAAAAACCTGGAGATAATTCTGGGAACCACAGAAGCTTTGGTTTCCCACAGTTGCACTTGCCCTAACATTGAAGGTAGATGTGCATTTTCGTCATTGTTGCTGTTTGAATAGCAGTGAATCAGAATTCATCTACTTTTTGCCCAAAGCACAGTGTGAACGCTTATCAATATTTTAGACTTAGTGATTAAAGGAACTTCAGAATTGAAATGAAGATGAGATGCTATACTTTTACTTTGAGAAAAGGTGTATTCATCATTGAAGAATTTTAGGCTCTAAGCTAAGGAGAGCCAGGGATATTAGTGGATTTTACTTCTTAGAGTTCTGCCTGCTTTATTAATACGTGTTCTAATTTTATACATGTTTTGTTGTTAGAAATGGAGCATTTGGCATTAAAAGTGATCAGCAGATATTGCTTGTTGTTTTAATATATTTCTGTACACAAGTGTTTCTATTTTTAAGAGTGTAGTCAATATTTAGGAGCTCATTTAAATTATGGCTGTCGTCTCTTCAAATTAATTATTTAACATGTGGAAATTAATTCATGCAGAAGAATCATGTTTTCAAAGCCCAGGGAGGATGGGAAACATTCACTCTGTTATATTCCTTCTCAGGTTGAATATTGATTACTAAAAATATTCTTTTGTGGTAAGTTTGCCATATGCCTTACAAAGGTACACGCAAACTGATTACCTATACCTAATGGTTTTGCATCTTTTCCTTCTCATCTCTAATTAAGAATTTTTGAGATTCAGCATATTATTTGTGCCTTGCTGATATGTACAGGATTTTGCTTCATTTACCATATTTACTCATATTATTCACCACTGAAAAACCGCTGTATGTAGACTTTTGTGTAGGTTATTTTGAATTGAACACCTTACAAAGCAGGAAAGAAAAGGGCAGCGATTATAAAGCAAATACGGCATGCAGTGCCTTTTCTGTTTAACCAGTATGGTGGTACTAAATAACAAAACAAAAATTCCTTTAATCTATTTCTTGACGTTTTCTGTTGCTATTGTTTTATAGAAAAAAGGAGGAATAAATAACTTAGGAAGTTTGTTTGTACATTACTTGTCACTGATACCTTCAATTTTTATCTCCTTTGTTCTTTCCCTGAGATACTGCCATTTGAGTTCAATGCAGGGTTTTGTGCATATGTATATATTTCATTTCTACATTTTAATTAAAAAGGTTTTTAATGACATATTGTAATCAGCATATATAAAACTTTTAAGATGTATATATAAATGTATATGAACCACACGTGGGTTATAATAACAATTTGTGTTTTTTTAAGTTTTAATTTGTTAAAAATTTCTTTAAAAATCTTAGTTATTTCTGAATGCCAGAAGCAGGATTAATTACTTAGTGTAAAATAACACATCAGTCTTTTAAAATATTTTCTTATTATAACTACTTTTCATTATTACTTATATTAATGTATAATGGAACTATTCATATATAAAGATGTTTGCATAATATATAGATATATATTTCAAGGTATGTGGCTAATATATGAATTTTGGCTCTTGTCTCTTTGTAAACTAAGAGTAGGCAATGGGAATCCAGTATATGATTGGCCTACCTAGAGTAATCTAGTTTCAGTTCTTAGGCTATGGAAAGACTCAACCTCTCCTGAAGCTCAGGGTATAGGAATGAATAACAGGCCCAACCTCAGTGGCACAGACAGAAGGGAAGCAGGGCACAATCCTGGAGCCATATGAGAGGCTCAGATTAAGGGTCCAGATGTGCCCCTGATCCCATGTGGTGGGAAAACTGGTGCTGAGGTCAGGTTGGGGAAACTGCAGCATTGTGAGGCTTCTGTGTCTGTTTTACTTTCTCCAATTCTCTCATGAATTATTTTCAAAAAAGAATAGAATCATTAATTTGTTAGTAAGAAAATAGAACTAGGGAAATGGCTATAGGATGCTTGCCTCTCAGCATTTTTTTTTTCACCAGAGTTATTCCATACCCTATCCTTGCCAGTGGCCTGAAACTAAGGTGGGGTGGGCCCTCTAAAGTCTTCCTCACCTAGAAACGTTCTCTATCATGTTCAGAGACCTCCCTGCATACACCAGGCCTGTGCCTGCCAATGATCTGTGACTGTTTATGGCTGGGAACAGACTGCAGCATAAAGACCTTGTTGGGTTTGGGAGAAGAAATAAATGAACTTAAAAAACAAAGACCAACTTACTGTTATTACATTTTTTATATGTGGAATACTGCCAATAACTTAACATATTTCTGGAGAGATTTCGTGAGAAACAGATCCTAATGAATTTATGTAGAGAAACTTTCAAATAATTTGGGCTCATATTTTAAAAATGTTACTCATTAGAATCTCAAAGTGGCATTCACCATTTAACTGATTTGAGAGGAAAAGAATATTTATTTTATATTATATTTGAAACCATGTACTACGTACAACATTTCCATTTGGAAAGGAACTGAAAGATCATTTTGTTGAGCTCCTACCCAAAATGAATATAACCCTCTTAAATACCATGACAAATAAGGAAAAAGAGTATAATTTTTTAAAGTGGCTCCTTATTTTTATAAAGAAGATGGATTGAATGCTTGTAATTGTAAGGAAAGTTGAGAGTATGTAAATTTGGCAGGCCTTAATACATTAAATGCACTTTGGGATAAAATAGCACTGTTATTTATATCTTAAGATATCTAAATTTTACAGAAAAAAATGTCAGACTAGACATTCTTAGAGGACAAAAAGCTGAATGAAAGTGCCAATCAAATCATATATGACACCAGATCACCAAGAATATGACATTCAAGCTGAAATATAGTCATCCTATTGAAAGCATAAACATTGGTGAGGTTGCATAGGACTTTTCTTTATTTTCTTTAATGACAAGATTTCTGATGTTTGAAACAGATGGGAAGTAGTAGAGGAAGAATATTTTTAAAAATTGCATATCATGTCAATGTGGAAGAGCTGAAGAGTTGGAGGTGTTTATCTCAAAAGAGAGGAAAGAGCTGACTGTGGTCAACATCAAGTTTCTGGGACGTTTCAACAAGGAAGATACGTAAGACTTAGTGAAATGGACTTAAAAAAATAAGAAAATTAGATAAAATTCCAAATGTTTCTAATGAAATATCGTGCCTATTTTACAGGATTTTCAATTTATATAATTTTACCCAGACCTATGGGTTTGTTATCGCACAAAAATGCATAGTTTATGAAAGTGAACAACATCTCATTGACTTCATTTCAAGGGAAGAACTCTATAAATACAAGATGTCTTTAAAAAGGTTGTAAAAATGTATATTATGAAATAACTATACATGGATTTCAAATCAATTTCTTTAATTTTGAAAAATATAATTCAAACTTCTATGAAATTTTTGAAGTCCCCTCATATATATTAAAGTTGTTTAATTGACAGATCACTCATGCACTCTCCAGAGAAAGAGAGGCAGAGAGAGGAAAAGAGAGAAAGCACCCCTCAAAGGGTACTTTGAATAATTTTCAAGTATTAAGCAGAAGAAATGAAAGACTCTTGCTCTCTTGCCTCTTATCCTCCATACTGTCTCTTTTGTTGGCCTTGACCTGGCTTCCTCTGTGATATTTTACATCTGGATGTTCATTGTTTAGAAAAAAAAAAAAAGTACTAGTGAATCCTGTGAAATCCAAATAAAACATTGGGTAAAAAAATCCAAACAAAAAAAAAGTCTTAAAAATATTCGAATGTGTAAACTTCTCTTTCTTACTGAGCAACTTCTTTTTCCACACCTGTTTAAAAATTTCTTTGAATTTATGATTAATAACATTTAGAAATTGTCACTTTTTGAATAAAGTGGTACACTAGGTAAGATGATTTTATAAATGTTTAGATCACTAAAATACAATTTATTACAAATGGTACATGCTCACTTATATACATTTGACTACAAATGCTAACCTTGCTAAAAAATATATTTTGATATTTTTGACAACATCCAGATTCACTTAGAATTCCATTCATAAAAACTTCAGGGCTTGGGACCAGCAGTTAGTGTAATGGCTATATCGCTGGACTCCCACGTAGTCAACCGTGGTTTGAGTCCCGGACCTGGTGGCTTAAACTCACGCCGGGAGCGTGTACATGCGTGCCCAAGATCCCGAGAGGAGAAGGGATTGCAGGATGGCTATCCCCCCAGGGAGTGATTTCTCGCTTTCTGTCTCTATGTCTTTCTCTGTCTGTCTGGTTCTTGCTTTCTGTCTCTATGTCTCTCTCTGTCTATCTGGTGAGGTCATGCCCCCTATAGCAAAAACCTCTTCAAAAAAAAAAAAAAAAAAAAAAATCCCAGGGCCCAAGGACGCCTTGAAAAAAGGG
>NW_006160173.1:1918728-1985108 GCF_000334495.1 Tupaia belangeri chinensis
AAAAAAAAAAAAAAAAAAAAAAAACTTCAGGGCTCAAGGACAGCTTGAAGAAAGTGCTATAAATGAAAAAAATAAATAAATGAATAAAAATAATTCAGGTGAAAGTCCTCCAAATAAGAGAAATACTTGTCTTACTAAGATATGCATGTAAGCAGTCACAAACACATTCTATTTACTCAAAACAGTAGTGGGCACATTTCTAACCAGTACCTTTGCCCTTTGCCCTGCCTTCTCGTTCATGCATGCTTAAACAAATTAATTCTAAGTAGGAAAAAAGTGTTACAGGGTTCAAGAGACAATGTTCATCTATAAATTACCAGACTTAATGATCCTCTCATGGGAACAGTAATGGTTACTCAAAAGAGCTGAAGCAGTACAATGTTTTAATTCCATTCCCATTCGCTATTTTCAGCCAAAACAAAACAAACAAACAAACAAAAATCCAGTAACAAAAACATCACACACAGACATAATGCAGGAAGGAAATCTTAATTTCAGAGTATCTTTTCAGAATTTGTGGTAGGAAAATTTTGAGTAGATTTCTGCAAGGCAGTGTAAGTCCATAACTACCTGCTTGAACTGGAACATGAACACAGCTCCAGAGGCAAGTACAGTCACATGTTAGGATTAAGAAAAGAAGAGATTGAAATCATGCTTTTAATCTGTGATGATCTTTATGATCTTTTAGAATCATGTCTTTATGTTTTAATGAGTCTTGTTTTTGAAAATTACAATATTCTACCTGTTTACCAAGTTATTGCTAAAAGGAAGGTAATTCATGGAAATGCTTCCATAAATGTGACTACTGTATTGTCTTTTGAATGTTTAAATATTTATTCCATGAGAGGGAGGTAGAGAGAGAATAGTGCCCCAACTGAGTCTTAACATCATGATCCTTCCTCCAGCCTTTGACAGCCCTGGATCACAGGGACACATGTGCCCAACATACTTAGGAGTTCCTTGGATCCGAACTTTCCTATGTGGGTCTGTCTTGGAGAGTATTGGGTTTTACTGATCCTTCTATATGATGAATTTCTATATCTAAATTATATTTATTCAACAGAATCCTTGTTAGGACCCTTAAAACTAGCAAACATTTATTTTGTTGTGTGTGTGTGTGTGTGTGTGTGTGTGTGTGTGTGTGTGTGTTTATGTGTGGTATTTTAGACAAGATCTCAGGGTGTCACGATCCTCCTACCTCAACTTTTTGAGTAGTTGAGATATAGAATTGCCTCCAGTCCCTGCTTCCTTAGGGTGACCTGGAATCAAACCTGTGCCACCCAAGTGGCCTCAGCTTTTCCAGACACAGCGCCTACTATAAACTATCATGGCTGGGCTAGGAACCATTTCTTGAGTTGTGATATTACTTAAATGTTAGGACTAGATAAAGGTTTGTAGCTATTGTAACTTGGGGGAGAATGCAGAAATATATGAGAAAGCACAGCTGATTCAATTGGAGAAATGGCTAGTTTAACAACTAATTCAAAAACAGAAACTGTGGATGAAATGTTATAGTTGAATGTATTTTATGAGTCAAAAATGTTTGATTATAACGTAACAAGTTAGAACTAAAATGCCTGCCATGTTCCTCCTTAAAAATATGTTTAACAGGTTCTAGGTTTCTGATAGATTAAGCACCTAAGATTTGTTTTTGTTGTTGCTGTTCTTTATTTGAGAATACAAAAGAGGTGGCCAACCAATTCACATACTAGTTGAAAAATCAACACTGTATGTATAGTTCCTTTTATACAAGCACTCAGCTTAAGAGTCATCGCTTTCTGAATTCATACTAAAATATTAGGAAGTGACACAGCAGGTATTTGTGTTTGAAATCCTTCATTTGGAAAGTAATAGCTATACTGTCAAATCATTCATGGAAACTGCTGCCATCTTTAAGCACTTTGTGAAAGTCAAAATAGTGCCAGCACCGTCTCCAACAAATAATTGATTTCATACAAAAGCTTCTTCATCATTTTGAATCTGTTTAAATCTCTATGTGTAGACTAGCTAAAGAACATTCCTACTAAGGTATCATTACATTTTTTCCCCTGGTTAATATTGACATAAAGGACACAATATTTTGGGATATTTAAATAATTAATTAATTTCATTCATCGTTATTTTTTAAATTAGCTGTAGGGCATGTGCATTTACAATAGAGAGAGACAGAGAAAATGAGAAAGAAACCCATCAAGTCTAGGACTCAAAATGCACTTGACCATGTAGGACTCCAGTGTCTTAACCACCATGTCACCTGCTGGCCCCAAGAGCATAATTTTATTTTTAATATTTTACTTCCTTTTTCACTGCATGATTGAGTAAGAGAGAGAGTTAGAGGGAGAGAGAGGGAAAGAACCACTCCCAACAGGGTCCTCATGCTGCAGCCTTCCTCCAGCTCAGTCTCTCTCAGATCAGTGGCACATGTGCCTCATGTAATTAGGGAGGTCTTCTCACATCGACGAGAAACTTGCCAGGTAGCTCGGCTTTGCAGAGCACTATGTTACTTCTACGTCGTTATCTGGCCCCAGGAAATAATCTTCTTTTCAGATTTCAAAAATAAATTAAACTCTAGAAGTAATTTCTTTTCTTTTTTTTTTTTTTTTTTTCTTTTTTGGAGAGGTTTTTGCTACAGGGCGCGTGCGCTCACCAGAAAGACAGAGAGAGACAGAGAGATAGAAAGTGAGAAATCATCCCCCAGGGGGGATGGCCACGCCACAATCCCTTCTCCTCCACTCTTCTCTCGGGATCTTGGGCACGCACGCACACATGCCCGGCGTGAGTTTTAAGCTACCGAGTCTGGGACACAAACCATGGTCGACTATGTCGGAGTCCAGTGACATAGCCATTACACTAACTGCTGGTCCTTCCAGAAGTAATTTCTACAATAAGTTATTATATCTTATAAAAAATGCATCATCATTAGTAATGCTGGGTATTTACTATGAACTATTGAGTGGTTTCTCAGTTGAATTTTAAAATTGATATTGACTGAAGCGTAGTTATAATTTATACCTAAATTGAAAATATTAAAAGGCACATGATAAAATGATTTATGAAAAATATATATGTTTGTATTTAAATAGTCAATAATGGCTGAACAACTTTCTCACCAAATATTAAGATGCAGAAATTGAAAAGAAAAATACATTGGTCTTACTAAAGGAATATATTATATAAAATTATTTAGAAGGTGCCAAATCTGGCATGGTTACGGTGGCTGGCCCTTACATGGCTGTCTATGGGGTTGGCGTCTTAGACCTAGTACCTTGAGAAACATACCAGGCACATTTCTATGGGTGCGAAAATCTCAAAAAGATGGAGAAATGGAGAAGAGATCCAGGAATGTCCATGGCCCATGATGAGGGAGTGCCTTTCACTTTCCCTCTTTCTCTCCTTGAAGAACACACAGGCCTAAAGGGAAAATTAAAACAAACAAACTAATTAGAAGTTGTCTATGTGACAATCTCCGTCTATCAAACGCTCACTTCTTTTATCTCTTGTCCCAGGACTTTTTTCTTTTTTCTTCTTCTTCTTTTTTTGTTTCTTCCTCTTTAGATTATTTATGTTATTGATAAGATTAAAACCCAATGTAAAAGCTTAATCAAAGGTGTTCCCTTATTTTCAAAATTGAAAAGCATTTTTAGGGGCATTAATAATAGTTAAATTATCTGATCACTACTTTAAGTTAAGATAGGGAGAAAATTATTCCTTTGGCTGAAAAGTTTTGAGATTCTTGTTTGACTCTCGTTTTGGTGATAAAATGTCTTAATTTTCAAAGACGTTTCTTTGAGAGTTCAAAAAAACATTTGCTTTTGGTATAGAGACAGGAAATTTTTGAGAAGTCTCATTATATGTGATTAGACTGAGTATGTGTCCTGATTCTGCCATGTTGCTGTGTTGTATTAAACAAATTATATAATCTCTTTATGCTTAGTTGCATAATTTATAAAGTAAGAATAACAATATCTCCATACTGTTATTTCATGACACAATGATGTGAAATATTTAAAGAAGCATTTTATACAACACACGAAGAAAGCAATTATAGGCTTAGTACTTATGTTATGCAACACCTGGGTGCTCTGATAAATGAACAAGGTGCAACCTCTGCCTCAGAGAGTAATAAATATGTACCTGTTATAATATATCATATGTTACTAAACATAATACCTAATATTTATATTTGCTATAAACTTAGGAAAGCCATGATAATCTTCCTCTTTATGATACAAATTCTTGCTCAATTAAATAAAATGGTTGATTATGTGTGTGGCATGGACTCAGGATAAATTATCATTTACTACTTGATTTATATTAATTAACACCTACTAAATAGCTGATGTATATTAAACACTATAGTAAAAACTAAAAATTAAAAGATAGGAAATATATTTGGCCACGTGTGCATGCGTGCCCAAGATCCCAAGAGCTGAATGGAGGAAAAGGGATTGTGGTATGGCCATCCCTCCTGGGGAATGATTTCTCAATTTCTATCTCTCTGTCTTTCTGTCTTTCTGGCGAGGGCATGCACTCTATAGCAAAAACCTAAAAAAAAAAAAAAAAAAGATAAGAGCTATATTTATTTCATTTTCATAGTAAAATGGGGGAGAGAGATAAATTATAACACAATTTTTAATCGAAGTCAAATATTGACAAATTATACCCTATGGGTCATGTCTGACCTATTTTTTGTATGACTTGAGAGGTAAAAATGTTGTATACATTTTTTTAACTGTAAATGTAGAAAGAAGATTTGCATTCTGGAAAAACAGCTGGTCAATTTTGTGTCTAAGCTCACAAATCCGAACATACTATCTGACTTTACAGAACAAGTTTGCTGAGCGCTGATCAGAACGGCGATCTAAGTAAACAAAGTTGGCTAGTCCTGTAGCACAGTGGTTAGGTGCCACATGAGCAATTAGGATTTGAGTTCCAGTCTCTTCTGCTCCGACTATGTACTAATGTATGCCCAGAATCCTAACAGGGTAAGAAGTAGGAGAGAAGAGGACTGCAGCATAGCTAGTCATTGTTTTGGGGTGCCTTCTCTCTCTTTCTTTCTCTCTTTTATGTGCATACACACACCATCTGGCATTAAGAAAAAGAAAGAAAAAATAGAAAGAAAATATTCATAGGTTGCTTTGTACAAAAAAAGATTAAAGGGAAAACTGGAATAAACACAAGGTAGATAATGAGATGTAAATAACGTATAGGGGTTGGTTAGCTAGTCGGGAATGTGTGAGTGTGTGTATGTGTGTGTGTGTGTGTGCAACATATGTTGGGAAGGAAGGCAGAGACAACATTCAAGTATGAGAATGAGCATGAGCAAAGGCAGGCATGAAATCAAAGGTAAGGACAAGTCCAGGAAATTGCAAGTAGTTTACAAAGGCTGGACTATAAGTTCTTTAATGTCCTACCTAGAAAATTTTATCCTGAAGCTAACAGATCCTTCTAGTGGATAAAACAATTATTATTATATTTATCTAAAAGACATTATGAAGACAATATAAGATTTATTTGTAAAGGAAAATATCGGAAACGAAGACCACGAGGACACTATTAGTGTAATATAACCAAGTATTATGCATATGGAGGAAGAGACAGAGAAGTGAGGAAGAATGGGGTGATGGAAACTAAAAGAAGACAGAGAAATGATAGATTCAGAAGCCAGGATGCTTTAGTGTTGCATAATTGTGACAATGCAAGTGGCTAAGTACAAATCCTACAGCTGGTAAAAGAGCATGTGTAAATTGAGGAAAAAGAGACCTTGAAATTAGACAATGTTTTTTTCTTTATTTTTTTAACAATTATTTATTTTATTTTATTTTATTATTTTTATTTTAAATTCATGAGAGAGAGAAAGAGAGAGAAGGGAAAATGAGAAAGCAAGCAAGCCACCACATCCAGGACTCAAACTGCAATAGGCCATGTGAAAGTCTAGTGCCTTAACCACCAAGCCTCCTGGTAGTGGCCCCGACAGTGTTTTGTTTTTGTTTTTGTTTTTGTTTTGGAGAGTTTTTTTTATAGGACGCATGCATTTGCCAGAAATACAGAGAGAAACAGAGAGACAGAAAGTGAGAAATCACCCCTCCCCCAGGGGTATGGCTATGCCACAATCCCTTTTCCTCCATTCTCCTCTCGGGATCTTGGGCATACATGCACATGCACCCCACATGAATTTCAGCCACTGGGTCCAGGACTCGAACCACGGTCGACTACATGGGAGTCCAGCGACATAGCCATTATGCCAGCTGCTGGTGTCTGCGACAATGTTTTTAAGAATGTGGTCTATTAAAGACAGAGAAAGTGCTAAAATTTGGGTGATATTTCCTCAGCAATACAATAGGGATACTACAATTGTAGTATTTACTAAATAAGGTGATGGAGAAGATTGTTACTTAATAATTTAAAGTGGTTTGAACTGTGACTGTTAAGTAAGAGGTAAATTAATGTCGGATATTTTTTCTCCATTGGATATGTTGCAGAAGCTGTGTTTCAGAACCCTGCTCTGTAAAATTATGATAGTAACAACCATCCTAGAGACATCAGGAAGGCGTTTGTAAAGAATCTGTATCACAAGACTGGTGTTCAGTTAGCATAGCTGCATGTGTGCATGCTGGGGGGAAGGACTCAGTTGAAGGTTCAAGACAGAGAAGCAGCACATTTATAACACAGTGGTTAAGAAAGAAGGGACCCTGACAAGATGAAAGAATTGATTTGGAGCCTAAACAAGCTGAATGGAAGGAAACATGGTTACTGATGATCACAATTCCTCTGTTAGTTATATTTGTTTGCCGAGAATCAGGACAGGGTAGGTTTTATCACTGAAATTTGGAGCAGATTATTGAGGAGGAAATAAAGGAAGAAAAGAAGTCTTGACCTAGATTCTGCTGAGCCAGGGCACCATGGACTTATGCTTAATTGCATAGTTCTCTTCATCCCTGTGTTCTCCCCAACCTACATGGATAAATGAAGGTTTTACTGAGCAGGCTAGAAGGAAACATAAGTGCATGGAGTTTGCAAAAGAGTTGAGGCATTATTGTCATATTACACTATCTGATCTCTTGGAGGTGACTAAAATGATGCTTGGGAGGGTTTTCAAAACATTGTGAGAAAATAGATTTAGATCAATAGACTTAGAAAACTTTGAACTTAAATAACATACATGTTGGCAATGAAAGACTAAGAGGCCTAGAAGGATTTGGGTTGGAAACTAGTAACTGAGATTAAAGAATCTTTGCAACTATTCATCCCATTCTGGCTGGCGACATATTCTATGTACAGGCATGGAAATAAATTGTCATAAGGGAGGGCAAGAATAAGCCAACAAAAGCCACAGAACCATGGCAGTGAGAGGGGATGACTTGAAAATTGATGAACTTTCATTTTGGAGACTGGTCAACATTTTCTACAGAAATCACTAATTTCATAAAGCAAATAGAAATTTGGAGTGATTTCCCCCTCCCCCACATTGGGAAAAGGTTCAGATGATGAAATGTTGTAGTCATTTCAATTCTAAAAGGTTGTGATAATGATGGAGGTTTTATTTTACTTATAGGAGAAAGCGATTAAGAACTATTTAGAGTGTCCATAGTAGAACTTTAGTGTATGTAAGGCATCACAAAAAGAGGATGCCGAGGGCTGGCCTTACAGCTCCAAGGGTAAGAGAGCCAGACCAACATGGCCAATCAGAATCATGGCCCTGGTAGTTTTCAAAAAAAAAACCACTCCACTGCATAGGCATGTGTGCCCCAAATCCTGACATAATACAGACATGGAGGAAAAAGAATGTGTCATTGCCCATGCCCCAGTGGATGGTGCTTTCTCTCTTTCTTTCTCTGGCAATCTCACATGCCCTCTAGCAAAAAATAAAAATAAAAATGCTGATATATATTCCAGAACCCAGTTCTTCATACTGTGGTTTTAACACAGCCATAAAATTATATTTTTTTAAAAAATATATTTCTTCATAGAATTTGGTAAGCTTATAAGTACTCATATAAAGTACAAACCCAGTCTTGAAATCTCTAATATCACCGGAATATTTTACTATTTATTCTCAAGGTTATAGTCATCTCATGTTCATTAGCATTTTTTCACATTGCCTTGGAAAACAAACCTTCATTATATGCCTATCTAGTATTTGCTAATCATTTGAGAAATGAAAAATCATAATAATGCCAACAGAAAATCTAAGCACCTACAATAAATACTTAAGGTAATGTATTTTGTTCTATTGAGTTAGAGGTATTTGAGAACACATACACATAGTATATTCATATTGAGATTATGATTTAAATAAAAGTATGCATTAATTTCTGAGTTCTATTTTTTTCTAAAAAGCATCATTTTAGGACAAAAAGTATTATGCATAGAATATAATGTTTAAAAAAAGATATTCTTTGAAGTTTAGATTTATCCACCACCTACAAAACATATCAAATGACTTACATGCATAGTTTTTCAAGACTGCCCAATATAATAATCATGTCATGTATGTATTCATTTATTTTTCTTTTTTTAACAGAAAGAATGGGTGTATGTGTGTGAGCAAAATCTCCTTCAAATAGGCTGCTAGAATTACCTTTTTTTTTTTTCCCCTGTGGTTGTAGAACAAACTCAGTTAGGAAAACCATTATGGATTGCCTCATTAGAGGATTCCTGAAATTGCTTACTTGTGACTACCCGCCTGGAAAGCAATCTCTTGCTCCTTTGCCAGAGCACTGAAGAAGTGGGGGTTATTGAACTCTGTGTCATGTAAAGAGCCAGCAAATAAAGATAGGTTATGCTGACAGATATCACAAAACTCCATTGTGAAGATGAATTCTGATTTGCATATTGCCCCATAGACCCAGAGAATGGAATTGTTTTTTCCAATTATAGGTTATATCGAAATATGGCTACACTAAAAAATCAGATTTTTCTTTGAATAGTGCTTTGTAACTATGAGTTTAACTATTTCTCTGCGAAATGCATGATCTTGATGAGTCAAAATAGAATTGCTACAGAAAATGATGCTTAGAATCACAGCAGCACACATATCACTCGAAGAATCCTATTTGAAGGATATCTAATTCTTTCTCCTGCTGGTGTCAAAGCCGTTCTTTTGGATCTCTAAGGCCATGTTCTATCTCTTAGCCATCTTTGTATTTTCAGTGTATATCATAGCTCCTGACACCTGTAGACAATTAGTAAATACTTGCTTGTAAATTATGATATGTATAATGCTTATTTATAAGTTATGGCATGTATAAATATATTTATCAATTTTACCAAATTTATTTCATGCTAAATCTTTTCTCAATTATTTAATTTTATTAATTATTATGATTTTTTAATTTACTGTAGGTCACATACACTCACCAGAGAGAGACAGAGAGAAAGAGAAAGAGTAAAAGAGAGAGAGGTAGAGAACCAGCAGTTAGCATAATGGCTATGTCGCTGGACTCTCACATAGTTGACCACAGTTTGCGTCCTAGACCCCGGTGGCTTAAAACTCACGTCGGGCGTGTGTGCATCCGTGCCCAAGATCCCGAGAGGAGAATGGAGGAGAAGGGATTGCGGCGGGACCATCCCCTCTGGGGGGTGATTTCTCACTTTCTATCTCTATGTCTCTCTCTGTGTCTGGCGAGCGCACGCGCCCTATAGTGAAAATCTCTCCAAAAATAAAAAAAGAAAAGAAAGAGAGAGGTAAAGAGAGGAAGCAAGCCACCACGTCTGACATCTGAACTGTGGTTAGCCATGTGGGAATCCAGCATCTTAATCACCATGCTACTTGCCAGCCCCCATGCTAAGTCTTGAGACTCACAGATATAAAGTTTTCCTGTCTTCTTCACTTTAAATAGATTTTCTTTATTTTCTGTAGAAAGAGTTACAGTAATTATTCTTCTGTTCAAAATTTATATTTAAGATTTTCATTACTTCTGCTGTTCTTTTACCAGCTAAAATCAGTATGTAACAATTTTTACTTAGAAATCAATTTCTTAATTTTTAAATTTTTAGTCTTCTCTAAAACTGCCTTTTTTTTCTTTTGTTTAATTTGAGAGATTCAAATTAAATGTATTGCACTAAAAACTATTATTACATCAAAGTTATTGTGTTAAAGTTTAGGTTCTTTTTCAAAAATTCAATGTAACAGTACATTCATCCATTAACTCATCCCCTTAACACATATTTTAAGTTTTTTTTTTTCTTTTTCTTTTTTGAGAGGGAGGTTTTTGCTATAGGGGGGGCGCGTGCTTATCAGAAAGACAGAGAGACAGAAAGACAGAAAGTGAGAAATCACCCCCCAGTTGGGATGGCTATGACACAATCCCTTCTCCTCCATTCTCCATTTGGGATCTTGGGCACACATGCATATGTGCCTGGTGTGAGTTTAAGTCACCAGGTCCAGGACTTGAACTGTGGTCGACTACATGGGAGTCCAGTGACATAGCCATTACACTAACCGCTGGTCCCCTGTCCGCTGTTTTTAAAAGTGAAATTCTATCCTGTTTACTTCTGATAATATTTAAAGTTAAAGGTCACTTTGAAGTCTATTGTTAATATCTTCTGAGATTCTAGCCACTCTACTTAGTTTAGTATTATCTAAAAACGAAAATAAAACTGCTGAGCCAGGATCCCTCAGTACCTAAGTTACTTGCACATGTTAACATGACCCACTTAAAACCAAGTAGAAACTTACTGTCTTGATAAATCTGTCTCCTGGTCTGTTGGTATTCTTTCTTTCCACTTAGGTTAAAAGATGATGCACATTGGATATAAGATTTACTAGTATGTAATAATTTTTTACCAACTAGGCTGTAACTTTTCTTGGAAATCATTTACATATCTGGATTTTTTTTTTTTTTGGAGAGTTTTTTTTGCTATAGGGCGCATGGTCTTGCCAGACAGAGAGAGACAGAGAGACAGAAAGTGAGAAATCACCCCTCAGGGGGGATCGCCACAATCCCTTCTCCTCCATTCTCCTCTCGGGATCTTGGGCACGCACGCACATGCGCCCGGCGTGAGTTTCAAGCTACTGGCTCCGGGATGTGAACTGCGGTCAACTACATGGGAGTCCAGTGACATAGCCATTATGCCAACTGCTGGTCCCCATGTCTGGATTTTATAATTGTATTTTTCAGGTCTTGTTCTCAATAAGTTATTTAAAATAAGTTATTATTTATGCCATTTCTTCAGTATTCTAATCCCCATACTATTTTTATCTATTATTTTAAAAGTTTTCCAACATGCTTTTTACTATAGCCAACATCTGGGAATCTTGGGCTCTTGATAAGTTCTAAGCAACAGCTCCTAACTTTGTAGCATTGTGACTTTGGGCAAGTTTGAACTTTTCTGAGACTCAGTGTTCTCATCTGTCATACAGCACCCACCTCTTGGGGTGATGCGAAAACCCTTTTTCACTGTGTATGGCACACAATCAATACTCAATAAATGGCAGGGATGGTACTTAGGGATCTTATATTTTAAACCATTTAACATTTGATATTTTCTTGGAAGCTATGTTCTTTCAATCTAGTAGAAGAATTGAAAAGGAATAAAGTAGTTTGCTTTGATTTAAGGTAATGAAAAAATAATGTGTGATTGAATTAGAAAAACTAGGAGAGCCGTGATAATTCCATGGTGGGGCATGCACACATATAAGTAAGCATCACTCTTTTATTTAACCATTTTAGATTCTGAAATCTGATGAAGTAGGTATAACTACAGAATTCAGAGATTAATTTTTAAGGATCCTAAAAACAGGAGCGAAATGAGATTATTTAGGAAATGAAGTGGGCAGTGTGGTTTGTTGCAGCACCCTAATTAGGAGTTTTGAAGATTTTCTGAAAGGAGGAAGATGAGAAATTTTTGACCACTTGTTAAACTTGGCCTCCAATGAATTGGGTTGTCGGAGAGTAGAGTATACTTTCATTTTCTTTTATCTATGAATATATTTCCAGTAAACATGTTCCAATACACCTTCCAAGTAGTTTTTGAAGAGCACATTTGCACAAACATAGATAGATGCCATGAGATTACACTTTGACAAAAACAACAAATAATTACTCAATTTAAGATCACTTGAAGAATTATGCTGCAATGTTTATCTCAAAAATATTTATTTTAAAAGATATGTAAATAAAAAATATTTAAAATAAATTTGGGTCCACAGTGAAATAAAATAAATGTGAAAGGATGTGAAAATAAAGGTAATCATTGTAGAAATCAAACATATTTTTAATAAACTTCATCCTTTAGAGTAGTTTTAGATTCACAGCAAAATTGAATGGAAGATGCCAAGAATTCCCAGATAATACCCCCAGGCTTACATAGTCTCTTCTGTGGTCTACACCCCCTCAATATGGTACATTTGTTACAGTTGATCCTACACTGACGTATTATTATCATCTAAAGTCCAGTTTATATTAGGACTATACAGCCGTGGGTTTGGACAAATGTATATTGACTTCATCCAGTGATACGGTACCATGCAAAATACTTCACTGTCTTAAAAGGCCTCTGGTTCTGCCGGTGTAGCCATCCCTTTCTTCTCATCCCTGACACCCACTGGTCTACTTTTCCTCTCTTTATAGTTTTGCCTTTTTCAGAATACCCTGTAGTTAAAATCAACAGTATGTAGCTTTTTCAGTGGCTTCCTCTACTGAGAACTAAGTGTTTTAAGTTTCCTCTTTGTCTTTTCATGGCTTGACAGTTCATTTCTTTTTAGTAATTAATATTACATTGTCTGAATTAGCACAGTTTATCTGTTCACCTACTGGAGAACCTTTTGGTTGCTTTCAAGTTTGGGCAATGATAAATGGCAATGATAAATAAAGCTTCTATGAATATCTGTGGACAAGTTTTGTGTGGATACAGATTTCACCTCCTTTGGGTACATATACAAAGAGTGTGACAACTGTACCACATGGTAAGAATGTACTTTATTTTCTAAGAAACTACTAAGCTGTCTTCCAAACTGTCTGTCCCATTATATGTTCTCATGAGTAATGAATGAGAGTTCCTATAGCTCTTCATCCTCCTCAGCATTTGGTATTACCATGTTCTGGATTTTGACCATTCTAAGGAACTTATAGCATATGGCCTTGTTTTACTCTGGATTTCCCTGATGACATATGTGGTGGAGCATCTTTAATAATTTGTCATGCAAAAATCTAACATGTTTTTACTTTAATAAATATTATTTTCGATTTTCAGTGGATATCCTTAATAATTAGATGAATTTCTCACTCCCATATAGTGGAAATTTCATGTTAATCTCTTCATCCTTCCAGTCTTTTCTGTTTTATAAAACCTCATCAAAAATAACTCATAGGATTTTTTTTCTTCTTCTTGTCTCTTAATATATTTGTTTAAATCACTATTTTGCTATTCATCATACATTGGATTTCAAAGGGAGCTTTATTATTTTCTGATTAGAAAAGAAAGCATTATCATTACAGAAAAATGTACGGAAAGAATAATTACTTGTTACTTCATTGTGCAAAGTATTAACAATTCTAACAGATTGCCATACAACCACTGTACTCAAAATTATGTGTTAATGCATTGATATATTTCTTGGCATATTTAATTTCAGCACTTTCTCAACAGTAGGTAATAATGATTATAATGCTGTTCAAATTCAGGTAAATAGATTATTGAATTTCTGTTTTGTTTTTATTATTTGAACTTATTGCTAACCACTAAAAATGTATAAAAAATATTTTGATTACTAGGCCAATCAGTGGCCTGTCGCCTATGGTACTGGATCCCACATGGGTGACTCTGCAATTTGAATGCCACACATGGAGGCTGGTAAAACACACCAGGAACATGTGCACGTGTATGTCCAAAATCCCAAGAAGAGAATAGAGAAGGGATAGCCATCCTCCCTTGGAAGTGATTTCTCTGTCTCTTTTGTTCTGACTCCAGTGAGCACACAAACCTTATGGCAAAAATCTAAAAAAAGAAAATTAATAAAAATTATTCTATATAATAACCTTAACAAAAATATTTAATCATTTATTTTATTTTCAGACATTCATTTGTTTACAACATTTTATTTTTTGTGGAATAAATAATACAGAGGAACACTTTTTTTCTTTTTGTGAAAGGAAAAGGTAGTTTATTAGGTGAAAATGAAAGTACTTTTTTTTTTTGGAGAGATTTTTTGCTATAGGGCGTGTGCGCTCACCAGACAGACAGAGAGAGACATAGAGACAGAAAGCGAGAAATCACCCCCCGGGGGGATGGTTACACTGCAATCCCTTCTCCTCCATTCTCCTCTCAGGATCTTGGGCATGCACGCACATGCGCCCAGCGTGAGTTTTAAGCCACCAGGTCTGGGACGCGAACCGCGGTCAACTACATGGGAGTCCAGCGACATAGCCATTACGCTAACTGCTGGTTCCTGAAAGTACACTTCTGATGGGTAGAAGTGGGTCTAAGTGAAAGAGTGCTCAGATCAGGGTCATGTCGGTTGATCGCTGGCTTGCCTCACTGTCTCCATCCCATCTATCAAATGTGGCTTAATCAGCTGGACATCCCCCACTACTCTCTAACCTACTTTATGTTGACCGGGAAATTGTTTTTTTCTAACTAGCCACATGGGCAGATATTATAGCCCCTCTTAACCACTTCCATTTGCTAGCTTTCTCTTGCCTCATTTTCCCCTGAGAGGCATGATCTCCATAAATCTTTTTTGGGAAGTTAAAGGTGGATGGTCCATATTCTGTAACTGCTTCATGCTGGAAAGGGGCATTGGCCCTACCTATAGGGGATCACAGAACTCTCACCCTATCTTTCCTAGGTGGGAAAGCTGGGCCAGGAGAAGGTCCTTGATATAATCCTCAGACGTGTGTGTTGAAAGGGCTGCTGTTGGTGTTAAATAACCCTCAGTAGAATTCGGTGGAGGTCCCAAGGGGTTGATATCCCTGTTGTGTGGTAATTAGCAATTTAACAACTTCTGAGCAAGAAGAGATAAACTTGATTAGGAGATTTAAGAGACAGGACACAATAAGGAGGGTGAGATTTAGCATCGACAGGGGTCTCAAGAGGGGCAATAACAAAAGGAACCAGGTCCAGATTTTTAACCAGATTCTCCATGAATCTGACAAATGCTTCATGAATCCAACAGAAAGCACTTGAAATGTAAGTGATTATCTGCAATTTAGACATGTTGGGTCTCGTCTCCTGGTGTTTGAAAAAGACCATATGAAATAATTTTCTATGAACATAAGTAAAGAAAGAGTGGATGACAATCAATCTAGCCAAAGATCATGGTTAATGATTCCCACTCATAGGCAATTTTAGATTGCATTCCTGTCCTAGTTCTAAGACAAAGGAATGTGAGTTAAGGATAGCATACCACATGCATAAAGAACAATTTGCACAGTTTGCTTTTTGAGGAAAATTTTTATTTAAAATTTTGTATGGGCATTGTGTACAAAAATAGTTATGAAGGACAGATTGACAGAGATTTCATTTCTTGATGAGTGTGATTACATTTAACACCTGCTGTTCACAAAGACAGAGTTCAATAGATAATTAATATGTAGCAGGAATTTGAAATGAGTCTTGGGCACAATATTTTGGGGAGGCTAGGAGAAAAGTTCACATATGACTTACTAATGAGTTGATTTTAGTTAGGCTGAAATTCTTGTTGAATGTAAATTATCCTGTCACCTCTATGAGTTGCAAACAAATTCTTCACTTTTTCCTCTATAATCTTTCTATGTGATATTGAAACTATTTAATGATTTAGCAGAAAGTCAGCACACTTTAATCATTTTAATTTTTCTATCCAAAATGATTGCAGCCAATTACCTCAATCAAAATTTTTATCATCTTACCCCATAACTTTTAGTCCACTTGACTGCCCCTAAATATTTATGCCCTTCAAATTGTCAGAGCTCCTTGACTTATCCTAAAATCTTTGTAAACTGCCCATAAAATCTTCATGAATTTTATACAAATAAAGAATTTGTATTAAAAAGAATAAGGTGGTGATAGCATTTGCATTATGGAAATTTTCTAATCAGAATATTCAGTTATCAGGTACATTAAATAGAATGTTAAAGCAATTTAAAGTCAGACTCAAAGTCATCTTCCTACCTGTATAATGTAAAAGTGAGGTGGGTTTATTTAAAGTAAAACATTCTTATAACTCAAAGTAATTATTTCATTTTAATACATTACTTTTGGAAGAATTCTACCTAATGAAATTCCATTAGAAGAATTCCTTACATGTAATACAATTTAAGATTAAAGGGCAAGATTAGTATGTTGCAATTATAAGACAGAGTACCTTAGAATTCATGTATTTTCTGTGGCTTGTTCAGATGCAATTCTTATAAATTCGTGAGTGGCAAAAGTAAAAAGATGGCAGAAATGCATTAAGTTGTATCTGAGTTTGAATGAGTTTTGTGACATCACCTTATCTCTTTCCTAGTCCAAAGATAGTGCCACTTTCATTTCTTTCATAATTAGGAAACCTGACTACTACACAAGACTGTAAAAAAAAAACGCAGATAGAAACATGCCCCACCCTGTTCTTCAGTCTCCCATGCCATTTTAGAAAACTCAGTTCTTAGCCTCTCCAAGTCTTTGTTTTTTTTTTTTTTTTCTGTAAAATTACTAGGTTGAAATCTCTTAAGGATTTTTTTTTTTTAATCTAAAGCTTTATTGATCAACTTTACAGAAGTATAATGAGTGTAAAAACCTTATCTTGGCCAAGTCCAGGCAATGTAGAAATAACACAGAGCACTGCATTGTTAGAGGCCATATGGATTTTTTCTGTGTGTGTATGTGTGTTTGCCATAGGGCATGTGCACTAGCCAGAGAGAGGCATAGAGAGAGAGAGAGAGAGAGAGAGAGAGAGAAAAGGTGAGAATTTACCCTCCAGGGGAGATGGCCATGCAGCAATCCCTTCTTCTCCGTTATCCTCTTGGAATTTGGGGCATGCATACACAGACACACACACACACACACGAGTGTGATTTTCAGTTGCCCCCTCCACACACACACACATACACACGAGTGTGATTTTCAGTTGCCAGGTCCAGGATTCGAACTGTGATTGGCCATGTGGGAATTCAGCACCTTATATGGAAAATCAGAGCTTTATTATTGAATCAACCTATACACTGTGGGTGCACATGCATGTGTCCTGATTCTGGCTGGCTGACTGGAAAAGGTAGAAGGAAGGATCTCAGTGTGAGGCCCTACTGAGAATGCTTGTCTTTGTCTTTTTCTCTCAAGAATTATAAACTTCTTTTAAAAAGTACTTGTAAAAGCAGGTAGATGTAATAAATACATTGCCCAATTAGATTTCTATTTGTATTGTGTGATAAAATATTGCAACCTAGACCTGAGTATGGTCACCTTTAAATGATGGTCTCATGTTCTCTAAGATGTAGCTCTAACACCCAATATCATAATAGAATCACTATAATTCCCTGAGACAAAGAAAAAGGATTTTGTGAAGTCTATGCTAAGTTATTTCATGACATTTTTCCACCACTTTTTAAATTAATTTGCTTTTGATTGACAATATTTTTAAATATTAAGTAGTGTTCTCTTTTAATGTTTATAAATGCATAACTATAATTTTCCCATGCGGTCAAATGTCCCATATATTTTGCATGTTTCAGTGTTTCCTTCCTTAGATTTTAATATCCCTATCTTTTCAAAAATTCCAATAATTTTCATAGCAATTAAACATTTTCAATGTTTAAAATTAGGTTATTAGCAAAATTAATATTATTAGAAATAACATAATTAACAGTGCCACTTAACAAGAACATAAAGAATAATGGATCAACACATTCTTTAAAATTACTATTGAAAATTGTACATTTACTTATACTTAAAATTTTTATCAATATCATAAATGCAAATAAGCATAATATTTATTATTTATTTCCAGACTGATGTGGTAGTCAATGAAATTAACATTCATAAACTGTTTCATAGTTATTAGTTAATTCTAATATTTTCATGCTTACTGTTCTCTCAGTTTGCATGCTGAGATACTCCATAGATTGCTTCTTCACCTCCTACAAGGGACATTTTGTAAATAATGCTCCCATGGCTGTTTTTATATTTCAGCACCCAATTCCCATTGCCTCAATTCCTACCCTCCTTTCCTGCACAACTTTCCTTAACAGCTATCACTATGAAATATATTTACAATAGGCTTGCATTTTATGTTATCTGTCTTCCAATTTTAGAAAAGAAGCTCCATAAATATTGGACTTTTTGTTATTCTAAATTATGCTCTTTGGCCATATCTAGATTAGTACAATTTTATTTGTTAAGTTTATTAATTAGCATAAAATATTGGGAAAGAAATTATAGATAGCTTCTTAGCAACAGGCAGTTGAAATCTAGAAAGGAGGAAATTCTCTCACGTGGAATCTGAGTGAGTGGAGTAATTGTTTAAGAAATGTAACATAATGGATGCTGTGTTTGTTCTCACTATGACTGTCTTCAAACTATAAGCTATATCATCATTATTATTATAACAACTATTATTAAATGAGTACATTAAATGTGTGTGTAGTCCTAGTAACAATCCTGAACGAAAAGTAGTTTTGGTATCTTCATTACGTTGATGAGTATACGGAAACTTGGGGAATTTCAATGACTTGCCTAAGGAAACAGAACTTGTACACTGCAAAGTTAAATGCAAATTTAGATTCATCCATATCTAGTGCTTGCAAGTTTTCATTAAACCAGGCCAGCTACCCATCAAGATTTGCTTTAAATATAGTTTAAATTTGCTAAGAAAGTATATATGCAGTACATAGTTTTAAATTTGCAATAAAATTTAAGTTGTGGGCTGGCTCCTTAGTGCACATGTGATGCTCTGCTCAAAAGAACCCAGGCACCTCATGAGACCCTTGATTAAATCCCACCCTAGTCAGCCTGAAATGTAATGGGCTAGTAGGCAAGTACCCAGGATCTAACCGACTGGACGGGTGAGATGGAGACAGCACTGAACCCTGGAGGGTGGCCATCTCTCTCTCCTTATTTCACTCCCATGTAGATACACATGCACTCTATGATGAATAAAGAAAAGCAAAAAATTTGAATAAGTAAATATAAACTATTTAAGCTGTGTCACAAATGTAAAATGTAAACCAATAAATTCTTAAAATGTACCCTGTCAAATGAATATTAATATATTGTCTGTAATATGACTTAAGTAGAGGGCCAGTAGGCACTGTGGTGGTTAAGACACTGGATCTCACATGACTGACTCCAGTTCAAGTCATGGAACCAGTACCTCGAGAAAACACACTGGGCACACGTGCATACATGCCCAAATCCTTAGAGAACAGAGGAGAAGGGATTGCAGTACAAGATCCCTCCCAGCAGGTGATTTCTCACTTTCACTTTCTCTGTGTCTCTCTGGCAAGCAAAAATGCCATCTGGGCAAAATCTGAAATTAAAAAAAAAAAAAAAAAAAAAAAAAAAAAAAAAAAAAAACTTAAGTAGATTTTTAAAAAGATGTATAAAACCACAACATGCTACCATGTACATTTGTTCATCTTGGAGAGAATTAGATTCAGTTCATATTTGTTAAAATTGAATAGGAAGTATGGTTCTTGCCTTGAAGAACCTGCATTATTTATCTATTTATTCTTTGCACTAACAATAGTTTATTGAATGCCTATAGTGCATGCTAAATTTTGGGAGTAGGAAAACAACATAAAAGAAATGATCATTTCAAATAATTCGTACTGGGAGGGACAGAAATGAAGAGATGATTTCTCTGCATTTTGATAGGTGTTATGATTGAAGTAAGAGCATAAGACACTGTGAGAATAGGTCACCTTCTTATATAAAGGAACCATAAGTGAGGTTTTTAAAAAGCCAACTAAATAAAAAGGAAGGAATTCTTTAAAAAAATTACAAAGCTGTACAGTTACATAAAACATATTATAAAATATTTGTACCGATTTAGATTGTATTGCAAATATATGCATCTTCAAAAATGCAGACCAATTGTCAAACTTCTCCAAATATTTCACAAATATTTCTCTGATTTTAGCAACTGCACGAGAGGTCTTTCCACCCAGATGCCATCACATAATATGTTTATTTCTTAAGAACATCTTTACATTTGACCCTGTGGCTTACTGATTTTGTACTTATTTACTCCAGTAGAATACAAGTTTATTGAGAACAGATATAAGTTATTTTCTTTGTTGTCTATAGCTTCACTGTGCCTATTAAAGTGTGTAAGCATGAAAAACATTTAACAGTAAGTAAATGGATAAGCCATGAAATGTGTGGCTCAGTGATACAAAATAAAAGTATAATTAGAGCCTCCAGAGTATTAATTTAATACAAATATACAGAGGAGTTATATATCCAGCCAAGTCTATAAGGACTTATCGACTTAGTTGTCCCATGTTATAGTAAAGTCATGGTCAATAGGACCTTCCTGAATGGTGATGCTTCTGATTCTAGAAAATCTTTCTTATGGCATCATTTAACCACTGTCTCTGGCAGAAAGTTAAACATTTGTTTTGCTTTTCAGCTTTTCTTATTTGGAAAAGAATTAGCGTTTGAAGATAAGGATAAAAAGATTATTAGAATATTTTATGAAAGATTTTCAGTGCCTCCTCAGTAATATGTTTATACATCACTTCTGGCAGCTAAATATTTAAATGACTTAAGCTTAATATATGTTTTGTCAATTTAAAAGTTATAATACATACAGTAATAAAACTTGAAAATATGCCTTGGGTTGAATTGGTTTTTTTAATTGCCATATTGGCCCCAGAGGAGTAGCTCTGTTTCAAGAAAAAAAGTCAAATCCCAAGAAGAGGTGCCACAGAATAGAAATTGACATCATCCTAGAAACTATTGGGGTTACTGCAAGGACAGAAGGGGAAAGTGACATGTGAGAGATCATTTAGGAAAGGTGTTGCTACTTACATTTCAGATATATTGTTTGAGATCACCTTACTGTAATGTTGATTCTATGGCAAATTACTTGATTTTTAGGTTCCTTTCAGTGATCTCATTCTGCTAAACTTAATATTTAACTCAATTTTAATGTCATTTAAAAATATATTTGCATTGTTCAGAATTACAAAGCTTTGCCCCTTAACTCATACAAGCCATGAATTCTGTAGTCTACATGAAGAATGATGAAGCAGTGGTTACTCTTCACTTCAGTCACCTTGTTTATTCAAGACTGTATTCCATCTACACCATAAGTTGTGGCTACAAAAATTTGCTTAAGCATTTATAAAAGTTCATGGGTACTACTGTATACATGCCTTTATGCTTTTTAAAAATAATTTAAAAACTGAAAAAATTAAATATAACAAGATAGGTATATAAAAAGGCCAAATATATGACAATCTCTTTAAGGGAGAGTCAATGTGTGTGTGTGATGGGTTTGTGGTGTGTATGTGTGTGTGCATACATATAATGCCATAGATTCAACACTGCTTTTAAGTAAGTTTGTGATCTTATCAAGGTCATTTAATCATTTAATCTGCATAGGCATCATTTGTCTCATTCATGAAACAAGAAGATTGGACTGAATGCTCAAGTATCCTCTAACTGTGATAATAATTTTTAAAAATCATCAGTTGCATTATTCTACTATTGAATGTCCTTACAACTTTTTGTATATAAAGTGATAAATTGGTCTTTAGCATTTAAATTTTTCACTTTATAATTTTTCACCAGCGCCACAAAATATTATTAAATAAATCTTTCATTTAGAGCATTAAATATATTTTGTGGAAGATAATATTGGTTCAAAGTGTGTAGATAAAGCTTTTTTTTTTTAATAGAAAAGGTAACTTTTTCCAGTGAAGGAGTTCATGGAGGTTTACAAAGTATTCCTTTTAAGTCAAAGTACACTTGTAAGAATTATGAATATCAAGAAATATTTGCTAATATTCCTAGCTATTTGAAAATAATTAACTAGAATGAGGTTTCTCTGAGTATTAAGTAGTTTAAGGTATAGAGAAAAGGTGAAGAATATTTGCAAGCATGACCCCAATATTCTGTTTGTCAAAAGTCTTTTTCAGGGGCTGGCAGGTGGTATTGTGTTTAAGGGTGTTAACCACATGGCTGACTGTGATTCAAGTCCTGGACCTGGTGGCTTGCCTTCTCTCTTTCTCTTTCTCTCTTTCTCTTCCCCGCTTGCTCTGTCCCTCCTTGGTCAAATTAAAATAAATACATACATACATAAAACACATATGAAGTTAAATACAATAAATAAATAAAAAGTCTTTCAAATCTAATGTCTCCTTTAAATATGGAGCATATTTTTTATATTTCTGATTTTTAATTTTTCTTAGCACATAAAGGGGTACCAAAACCAGTTTCTCACTTCCTATATAGAAGTTATATGAATATTGCTGACATACATGTTGTATTAAGATAAATGTGGAAAACAGACTCTCCATGAAATTCTCATAAGAATACAAGAATATGACAAAGCAAAGGAAATTTTAGACATCAGCTAATCTGTCACATTTCACAGAAACTGGAAAAACAAGACAAAAGGATGACAGTTTATGTTCATGGTCTTTAAGCTAGACAGTAGTGGAGTTGATACTGGCGTTTTGGTCCCAGTCCAGTGATCTTTCTAGTACACTAGGCTGCCTAACTTACAATGCAAATTTGTTCCAGTGGATTAATTTTCAAATGAATACTTGCCTTATGGATGGCAGGTCAAGGGCCTAGGATGTCAGAACAAGGTTAAGAAATAGGTAAACAGAACAAGACTGTAAAATTGTTCCCATCAAAATAAATGAGCTGCTTTTTTGGTTCCTGTGAGAAGATCTCAAGAATTAACCTTTCTGTTCCAGTAAAACCATAACATCAAGTCAGTGAAGATGAGTCTATCAACCAAAGCTTAACCTTTGCTTATTTGGACTGCATTATGTACGGGACATGGGAAGGCACCTGGAATGAAATTTTTAAAAATATTGTCATATATATCATAAGCTAATTGGGCTAACTTATAAGTAAATTTCAAGAAATAACTGACAGTGAACATATCACTATATTTACTTTCTGGAACCAAAAGGAAAGTTAATTTTTTGATCACAACTATAATATGACAATATTGTATACAGATCCATACATATGTACACAAATATGCATATATATCTACATGTTCATATGCTGTGTGTGTGTGAACTTCAATTTTGAATTATAGATACTTATGTTGAACAATAGAATAGATTTGGGGCTACCATCCAGGCTAACAACTAATATAGAATTTAGATTATAAATGTAGAATAAGGCTAGGTACTAGCATAGAGGTAGTGTACTGTGCAGAGGAAGCCGGATCCCAAATGACTGACCAGGGTTTAAATCCTGGCCCCAGTGGCCTGAAAAACACACCAGGCATGTATGCCCAGGATCCTAATGCGATGAAGAATTGGAGCAAAAACAATTGGGTTGTGACAAATATCCACTGAGAAGTGGTGTTTTCTTTTGTGCATGCATATATATACACCGTGTAGCATACAAGGAATGTGAAATAAATAATAAAATAAATAAAAGAATAAATAGAATCATTTTTCATAAATAATTGAAGATGAAGACACAGAATGAATGGCTTATTTTTACCAAGCTTGAAAGTAAATTTTCATAAAATTTGATATTCAGCTGTTATGAAATCTTATTTCATAAAAGTTTAATTAGAAAATTTCTGACTATAGAGTCATTGGCACCTTTAGATGAGAAAAATTACAAAGTTACAAAAATAAGTTACATTTATTAAAATTTTATAGCTTCGATTTTTCTTTAGATTCGATATGATCATAAATTAATTCATTAAAGTTTCACCTTGCCAGAGGAACATAAAATAAAGTAGAAAGACTATGACTTCAAATTCAGAGAGATCTGGATGAGAGGTCCATCTGTGAAAACTGGACAAGTTTCTTAATCACTTTAAGTCTTGAGTAATTTATATTCGTATGTTATTTATACATAGTATAAAGTATTCTACACACAGTGAACCTTGAAATTGGAATAACTAAAAGATTATGTAGTCTCTTTCAGAGAGAATACAAATGTTTATGTTTTAATAATTTATTAAAAATTGATAGCATGGCCCAGTAATGGAACAACATCACACAAAACTGGAGTTACAGGGGAGGCCTATGGGTAAAGATTCTGGGTGAAGAAGTGACTGTGAGCCCATGTTCATCTGTAATCGGGGGTGACTGGGAGGCTGGGTGGAGGACTGCAGAGTTGTAAGTCCCTGTCAGGAGTTTTTCTCTCTCTTTTAGTTTCTCTGTCTTTCTGTCATGAAGAGATAAGTAAAATAAACTTTTAAAAATTGGCAATAGAGAAATCAAATGAACAAAACTAAAGTACATAGCATTCAAATTATTTGTAATATTCATAAGACTTATTTTTATGTATAGGAAAATATTTCAATGAGTTTTAATAACCATCAGTAATTTGGATTTTTACAAGTTTAAGAGAACATCCTGTTGATTCTAGCCGGAAGTAACGGTATTGTTCCTGCTTACCCACTATAGTTTTGTTATACATCTACCCTACACACCTCATTTCTTTCCTTCCAATATAAGATTGTAGTCACATTATGAATTCCTTCTGTTTCATAAATTTATTGTTTTACTCCTGTTTGAAACCCTCAATGTGCCTAGCACAGAGACTTCCACACTGTTCACTTTTGGCAATATATTAGTTAGTGAATGAATGAATGACCACTTTGGTGTTTGGTATTCTATGCACAAGGCAGATGTCTTTAAAATGACATTTTATTTAAATCACTACCTAACAATGTTCTTCTAAAAGTCTTTTTAAGTCCATTTTGTATTTAGAAACACATTAACAGTGGTCAATAATTTAGCTATTAATGTGAAGTGTCATTTCACCATGGATCTATCCTGTGAAATAGATGATATGGAAACATTTATTTAGAAGAGTTTTAAAGTACTTATATGCAGTCCAAAGCACTCAATTTCTGAGCTAAATGCTTCAGTAGTTCAGTCTCTGGCTAGTCTATATGACTTTGGCTTTAAATTAGAGAGCAAAACTTCTTCACATTCCAACTTAAAATATCATTTACATTCTGTGCCTCTTTCTCGCATGCTTCTGTCGCTCAAATAATATATCAACTTTTCTCACATGTGACAGTTTCAGAATGCTCCCATAGTATTACTCCGTTTGATTCTTAGACCAAACTGATATGGTTAGGAAAAACAGTGAAAACCCATTTTATAGGTTTAAAATCCAAGACTTGAGGCATGAAAAGTTCTTTGTCCACATTTTTATATGCTGGGTGAATGGCAGAGTGAGGATTAATACCCAAAAGGTCCAGTATCATTCCCAGTACTTTCGTCCTTTCTTCCACTTCTTGAACTGATATAATAGCATTACTGCAAAAACAATAGCAACAACTGGTACTTAGAGTAGATAAGGGATAGTTTGCATTGAAGGAAAAGTTCATGATGTGTTTCAAGGCTATAGAATCACATAAGTGCTGGTTCTATGTTTCGTTTTGCTTTGTTCCATTTGTTTTAATCTTTCTATTAATTTTTTGCATGTTTTCCAATACATTGAACACAACTGTTGTTGTTTAAGGCAATTTGAAAACAGAGACCAACAGTTGTTCTAAACAGTCAGTCTTTGTTCTTTTAAAGAACGTTTTTTGGACTCCATAGAAATTCTCTCCTGCTTTATCCTAAGAGATAATCCTCAGATAAAATGTCAGGGAAAGTTCCAATTTTGGGAGTTGTTTTTTATACCAGATGTGATTTACTGCACAGTGTTTTTTTAAAACAATAACTTTTTTGGGAATCTAATAAAGAGCTTATGAAAAAATTGCTTAGGAACTATGACAATGGGTCCTTATCTATATTTTATAAAGGGAAGACTCATTCATATAGGCACATACACAGATATACATCCATGATGCACTTTTGCATAGAAAAACATAGAAAATTACGTCATGACTTTTCTGACGCTCCAATATTTGCATTTGTGACAGAAGAAATATTTGGAAACTAAACTGAAGAAAAATAACTTCTTAAAATTTTAAGTGATTACACAATATTTCATAGATTACAAAAAAGAAACAATAGTTAGCCTTTATTACTTTACTATAAAGTATCTCTATTGATATATATATAAGCAAGTAGTTTAAAATTAAATTTAGAGACAAATTATTTCATATTTCTTGTGTGCTTCTTTTTCCCCAACCTGCAGTGAGAAATACTTAATATAATAAAGTGGACATTTATTTTAAAAATAATTTCACACTTATTTTAATTATTTTAACATGAACTAATGCATTTTGTGTGTATTGTCCTTCAGTGTATTAAAAAAACTTCATAAATTAGCACGATAATTAGTAATCTATCTTGATAACAGACCTTCAATTCATATTTTATATAGTTGTCAAAAACATATTTTTCCTGCTACACATGTTGGTATTCTATTTCATTGTCATATGAATAATTTTTATTGTCAATTTTCTAGATTTTTACCTAAAGCAATACATTCCAGAGTATTTTAACCCCCAATTTTTGTGTGACATCTAACTTTGAATAATAATAAGATTACATGCAAAATGGCAATGTTTCAAACTAATGAAGAATATTTTTATTATATTTTTTTGAAATTTTACTTACCTAAGGTAAATGTTTAATGTACAAGCTGGAAAGTTATAGGAGTTGCATGTAAAACTTAGATTTAAAATATTATCAATTAATCTGATACACAAGAGAAATTCTGAAATATATGAAAGATTATAATTGGGGACAGAATGTGGCATAATGGTTAAGGTAGCTGGATTCCACATGGCTGACCATGACTATAGTCTTAGATCTGGTGGCTTGAAAATCACACTCTAGAGTCTTAGATCTGGTGGCTTGAAAATCACACTGGGCATGTGGGTGTGCATACCCAATATCCCAAAGAAGAATGGAGAAAAAGGGACTGTGGTGTAGCCATCCCCTCTCCCTGAGGGAGTGATTTCTTACTTTCCCTCTCAGTATCTCATTTTTCTCTCAGGATCTTGGGCATGCACGCACACACGCCCAGCGTGAGTTTAAGACTCTGGGTCAGGGACTCGAACCGTGGTAGGCTACATGGCAGTTCCGTGACATAGCCATTATATTAACTGCTGGTCCTCACAGGGACTATTTTCTATTTTCTGATCCAGAGACAACATCAGACATGTGCCCATGTTCTAAGGCTTGCTGAAGCTCAGAGTATTGGGGATGCCTATCTCTCTTTTTCTTATGGACTAAATAAATGAATAAGTTTTAAAAAATCAGATATAGACAAAAGATGACCATTTGCATAAACATTTGTAGGTCAAATTACCCATTACATCAAAATGGCATAGTCAAAATATTTTGTGCACTATCTTAATCCATGCAATAAGTTAAGACATGAGAAAGATCACCTCAGTGACAAATGCCCATAAATCAAATAAATATTTCTTAAGCACTCACTATGAGCCAAGATAAAATGCTAAAGCATTGTGTACAACTACTATTGTTCTTGTCATTAGAGAAATCACAGTTGAGCTGGAGATAATTGTTATAAAGCAAATTTTAACACATAAATAATGACAGATTGGAAGAAAATTTCACACCATGGTTGATGTCCTCATGAAATGCTTCTCTGACTCAATACCATTATTTCTTTTGATGGTTGTTATTGGGTAGTGTAAGTCATTGAAGATTTTGTGATCCAGATTCACATTGAAAACAACTTTATTGTACACATAAACAATGCTTTGAGCAGTTCATATCTTCCAAATATCTGTAACCCATATAATATCTTATATGTGTTAGTGAAATAACAATATACACACCCCCAGAAATATTTTTTTTCAGTGAGGATCATTTACCTCATTAAGTTAGTTTAGCTAAAAAAAAGCAAAAGCTTAAAAAGTAAAGCCACAATAAAATATAAATGCAAGAGGTTTAAAATTCCCTTTGAATTCAAAAGTAAAGGGTATTTAGGGAAACATTGCTAAGTAACTCAGTACATGTCACTAATTGCACTAATTATTATTTTGTCACATTTATTACCTTCATCTTTCATAGCATGAGTAATTAAGTGACAAAAACAGGTTTTATATTGTGATCAAACAATATTCTGTTGCTTCCAACCTTCTGATGTCTTCAAAGAAAGTGCTGTCACAGTTTTTCCAGTAAAGAACGTGTAAGTTGATAAGTAGAAAAATGTCTCAGTTTAAAGAACATAAGCCTAAGGCCTGGATGGACTTGATAGCATGGGTAAAGATATGCAAAGAAAGACTTCCAACGGAAACTAATTTAACACAATTCATACTGTCTGTGGCATATGGATGCTCTTTTTTCGTACGTCTATTGTAACTCTTACTTAATATCATAGGATCCTGTAGTTGCAACTGGAAGCTTCACAAAGGGTCTTCTCAGCAGAAGGGGAATTCTATTAATGATTGAGTTTGCTTTTAAGTGCTGGACAAAAGCCAGCAGAAGCGCAAAGACCGTAAGCCTCAAAAATTATTTGACTGGATTCAACACTGAAATAAAATAATGTGGGTGAGTGTGAGTGAGAGAGTGTGTGAGTGCGTGTGTCTATAGATATACCAGTCGTTCTCTGGGGAAATACTGCCTCATGGTAGAAAAGAACGAGTAGGTAAACTGTGCAAACTGACACAACTCAGTCCAATATTGTTTAAAAGTATAGAAATTGCAAAAGGACTGCCACACAAAGTAGTAATAAAATCACATCAAATAATCTTATTTCCATATTCAATGGTCCAGACTTTTGAGTCTATACCTAACAGATTATTAACCCGAAGGGAGATCAGAAGTTGCTCTCTAAGAGGTGTTTAAGATCTGCCTGTCAGCACGTCTGCATTGGATGCACACCCCTGCTCACATTGGCTGTATTTCTGATCATAAGCATTTTGATAAAGGAAAGTCAGTGCTGTCGGGTATCAGCAGACACCATTTTGAACCATCCATTACCTAGACAACATGAAGCCTGGTCGAGACAATTGCTATTTCAGATTGATAGATTGATAGTCTTCTTGGCAGCCATTCCTAGACATTGTGTAAGCTATGACCCTACCTACTTGAAGCACTATAAAGTTAGATTTCTAAACCACACAATACTATAGACAGTATTACATAACACTTGACTATTAGGTTTCGAATACAAGTAGAAATGGCTGCAAAAAGAATATTCATGAGTCTTTTGTAAGCTTGTATACAACATTGCAAAAAGAATCATCCAATGTTCTTTACCTAAACATCTGTACAAATTATTCTGGAAATTTAATAATAAGAAAATATCAGTGTCTTCTGGGGACCAGTAGTTGGCATAATGGCTATGTCACTGTACTACCATGTAGTCGATTATGGTTTGAGTCCCGGACAAGGTGGCTTAAACTCATGCCAGGTGTGTGTGTGTGCATGCCCAAGATCCCGAGAGGAGAATGGAGGAGAAGGGATTATGGCATGGTCATCCCCCCTGGGGGGGGGGGTTTCTCGCTTTCTCTCTCTCTCTCTCCCTCTCTCTGTCTTTCTGCCAAGTGCATGTGCCCTATAGCAAAAACCTCTCCCGAAAAAAGGAAAATATTAGTGTCTTCCAATGAGTGTTGTGCCAACCTTTTATCATAGGTGTTTCTAATTCTGTTTCTCTTTTTGTTATTCTTCCAGGATGCACAGATAGAATTTTGTGAAAATTAGTTCTGCTTGGTCTAAGTTTCCTCTCAGTTTCTTATGTTTCAATATTATTATAGTTTAGATTACTTGATTGAGAAGAGCAGAAAATCTATATTATGTTGTCAAGGTATATATGCTAAAGAAATAAACTGATATGAAATTTAAATACTGTAATGTAGGTAATAATAATGATTATAATGTATTATGCTTTAACAAAAGTTAATAACAAAAAATGTTGACTTATATACTGTGCTTTATACTGTATTTTTTTCGTACAGAATACATGTTTTAAGAGATATTTTTGCTATAGGGCAATGTGCTTGTTGGAGAAACAGAGAAACAGAGACATAGAAAGTGAGAAATCACCCCCTACCCCCAGAGGGGATGACCATACTCTAATTCCTTCTCCTCCACTCTCCTTTGGGATTTTGGTCACGAACGCACTCAAGCATGGTGTGAGTTTTAAGCCTCCATGTCTGGGACTGAACCATGGTCGACTATGTGTGGTTTCAGCAACGTAACCATTATGTCATAATCTGGTTCCCCGAATGCATTTTTTAAAAGGCTAAAATATGATTTAACTCTCTTGAAACTTAATTGATGATATTTTATTTATTGATCACTAAAATGTAAATAAATTTGACCTCTTACATAAAGTTTATCATGATTGCATCTATACAATTCATTAAATAGTCAACTCTAAATTCTTTGCTCAGACAAAGGATAAAGTTAACGTATACAAAGTAGTACAAATATGTGAAATCAGAAGTACTAAATCTTTTAATTAAAAAAGCTAGGGACCAACAGTTAGCATAATGGCTATGTCGCTGGACTCCCATGTAGTCGACCACGGTTCGCGTCTTGGACCTGGTGGCTTAAGACTCATGCCGGGCGCATGTGTGTGCATGCCCAAGATCCCAAGAGGAGAATGGAGGAGAAGGGATTGCAGTGTGGCATCCCCCCTGGGGGGTGATTTCTCACTTTCTGTCTCTCTGTCTGTCTGGTTAGTGCACGCGCCTTATGGCAAAAACCTCTCAAAAAAAGAAAAAAGCTGTGAATTTTCATCAACAGATTACTAGTTTTATATCTTCCTTTCTACAATAAGTAGGAATCTAATAATTTGGCTGTTCAACAACAAAGATATTTGTGGTCTAAAAGTAGGTTATGCTAGACTGTAGAGACAAATTAGAACAATCTTTTAATCTTTCTTTCATGGGTGGGGAGGGGTGCACAGGATATTGCCATGCCGTTATCAATCACCCTGTCTCTCAGCCAGCCAGGATCACAGACCCCTGTAAGCACATAAGCACGTATTTGGTATGGTCAGTCCAAACTCAGGCCTCCCAGATGGTTCCAGCATCACACAGCAGTGCCCAACTGGCTGCACAATTACATCTGGCCTGGAACAATTTTACTCCTGTAAAAGTTTGAACAATTGTGATTGCTACATACTTTCCGATTAAAATGCATTGTGTATAATCACACTTAATTTGAACATTATTTCTAGTAATTCCCCAAGATTTTTTTATCAGATTTTTTTTTTAAAGTTTGTTAAAGGACACATGTGCTTACAACAGAGCAATAGAAGGAGAGAGAGAGAGAGAGGGAAAGTGAGAAGACATCCCCCATGGAGAATGGTCATGCTGTAATCCCTTCTCTTCCATTTGGGATTTTGGGCTTGCACACACACAAGCCTGGTGTGTTTTTCATGCTGTTGAGTCTGGGGCTTGAACCATGCAGTTGGCCATGTGGGATCCAGCCATCCTAACCACCATGCCAGCAGATGGCCAGATATTCTTTGAAGGAGAAAGAAAAAAATATATTAGGACTATATTGTATTTTAACATTTGAACTTAAATATGAGTTTTAAATATTAGTAGTATGCCTCATTTTATCTAATTTACTTTTATTTTCTTTTTTGGAGCATTTTTTGCTATAGGGCGCGTGCACTCACCAGACAGACAGAGAGAGACAGAGAGACAGAAAGCTAGAAATCACCCCCCAGGGAGGATGGCCACGCCGCAATCCCTTCTCCTCCATTCTCCTCTCGGGATCTTGGGCACGCACGCACATACACCCAGCGTGAGTTTAAGCCACTGGGTCCAGGACGCAAACTGCAGTTGGCCACATGGGAGTCCAATGACATAGCCGTTATGCTAACCGCTGGTCCCTACTTTTCTTATTCTAACATCATCCTTATCTCAAAATATATAAGAAGGAGTGTTGATGGATCATGACTTTTAGTGACAGTTTGCAGAATATATCATCAAGTCAATCATTATCTTCTTTCTTAGGACCTAGATAAATAAAATAGTGGAGAATCAGGGTGTAAGTATTATAAAGCAAAGACTAATGAAACCTTAGCGTTTATATTTTTGTTAACAAGCACTACTTTCTTACAGATTATACTGAAGTCAAAGGATGACTTTTTAATTTATGTTATGGATGAAAGTTTCAAATTTTTCCAGATAGGTTAGGTACTTTGAATTGATTTTGTACACTCTGTTTCCCCCTAAATGCTTACTAACTTATTTCTTTCATGAAAGAGAGAGAGGGTGAGAGACAGAGAAAGAGAGACAGACATCTCTGGCAGGGTTTCCACTCTGTGGTCTGCCCCCGCTTCTGCTGGCCTGGACCACAGGCAGGCGTGTTTGTTCCTGGGACACTCTAGGAGGTCTCACGGGGTGATCTCAGGACTTTTCCTAATTGGGTCCAGTGGTACCATAACTGCACCACTACCTTTCCCGTAATTCTAGACATATCTCTTTTGGGCAGCTACATTTAATGGGATTCTTCTGGCATTAAGATTTCAAAAATTGGTGGGACCACCAGTTAGCATAATGACTATGTCACTGGACTCCCACGTAGTTGACTGCGGTTGGAGTCCCAGACCCAGCGGCTTGAACTCACGCCGGGCGCGTGTGCGTGCGTACCCAGGATCCTGAGAGGACAATGGAGGAGAAAGGATTGTGGCGTGGGGGTGATTTCTCACTTTCTATCTCTCTGTCTCTCTTTGTCTTTCTGGCAAGTGCAGGCGCCCTATAGCAAAAAGAACCTCTCCAAAAAAAAAAAAGAAAGATTTCAAAAATTGGTGCCAGCAGGTGGTGTGGTGATAAAGGCTCTGAATTCACACATGGTCAACCCCTAGTTTGAATCCTTCACACATGGCCAACCCCTAGTTTGAATCCCAGACCTGGTAGCTTGTAAGTCATGCCAGGAACATGTGCATCCATGTCGAAAATCCTGAGAGAAGAATGAAGGAGAACAGATTATAGAGTGGTCACACCCTGGGGGTTGGTGATTTCCCACTTTCCGTCTCTCTGTCTCTCTCTCTGGAAAGCACACACACTTTGGCAAAATAAAAGAAAGAAAAGGTTTCCAAGATATAATCCCCAAGGACTTTTCCACTTTTATTTCCCATAGCTTTCTTTATGTTTCTGTTTAAGAAAAGCTGTGCTACTTCAACTTGCTCAGAAATGCTTTATCAACTCTTCATCAAAAAGTCTTTCTTTCATATTTCTGCTTCTGAAATTCAATTCCTCTTTGAAAGTGTACCTCAAATGTCTCTTTGTTTATGATCCTCCCTACATAACACAAATACTTGTTCTTTTGAACTTTTAAAATGCTTTATATATCTCTTGTGGCATTGATTTTCTGTTTTGTATCTTGTGGCCATGCATGTAGTTATCGGTCTCTCCTATTATGCGTTCTTTAGCAGAGACTAGACATTAAGCATCCATTGTCCCCCACAAATGCCTAACTTTATGCCTTTCTCTTAAAAGGGACTTTATAAGCATCTACCCTTATAATTTTCTGTTATACTACTCCTCTGTCTCAGGGAAGAACATCTTTGCGTAATGGGCAGTCTTGATGTAAAAACAACAATGAAAAGTGGGCTCAATCTGCAACACAGTGGTCTGAAAGTTTTATTCATTCATTCAGCAAATATGAATTGGTCTCCTGTGAAGATCTTTATACTACCTGAGCTGGAAGTGAATTAGAAAGGTCATATTGACCTGCGTTTTGTCATTCTATTCCAGAATGTAGAAAAAGATCAATTTGATTTTTCTTCTCATGGCATTTGTGTGTCCACTCTGGGACTAGAGGAGTGGTTTTGACCGTATGTTTCCCACAGTTATTTAGGAGTTATTGAAGGATGGAATTGAGAGCCAAGTGGGGAACAAGCTTGGAGATTCACTCTCTTCCTCTTGAACCAGGACAGCACTCATCTTCTTTCCTTTTTTATTATCAGAATTTTAAAAACACCAAAAAAAAAATCAAAAAACTTTCATTTGTAGACTAGAACAACAACAACAAAAAAAAAAAACCAAACAAACAAAATACATTTGAGAACCACTCTGTGGAGAAACTGTACTTAAAAAGAAAGGCAATCTCAGGTGAATCATATTTTATTGTTACGTGGCATTGCTTTTGTGGTGAAGCTTTCAGTATTCAAATAGAGCTTTTTTTCTTCTTTCCAATGTTCTAAACAGTTTAAAGGAAATTGTATCATTTTAACTTACAGAAAATTGGGCATGATTATATAAGACATAATGATCCTGTGGATCAAATAATTTAGGATAGATGCAGAGTTGACTTTCTTAAAAGGTAAACCTGTTCTCAGCAATCTGGGCTTTGAGAATACTCATGTAAAGTGCTTAAACATTTGTGTTTCTGGGTGGCTCAGTGGCCCATCCTCGCTGAGAGTCTCTAGATCTTTTGCTTGCTAACTAGGATGATGGCCGAAACTCCAAACATGGCCTCCTCTCGTTACATTTTCCAAACCACTGGGAGATAAAATCTTTTTTTCCACATCTCTCTCTCCTTTGACAAGAAGTAAAATTTCCCCAGAAGCACTCAGCACACCTTCCCCAGGTAGGAATCGATGGACCATGCTTTATCAGCAAAAGAAGACGGAAATTGGAGTTTGTGGCATTTTTAGTCTTTATCAAGGGAAGTAGGCCCTGTCCACAAGGAAGGGAGAGAAATGGCAATTCTGTGTCAAACAGAAACTGAGAAATCCTGTTCAGGGAGAGAGGTTTTTTAAAAACAAAGCAAAACAAAACCCAAAACCCCAAAACTATATTCTTATCTATATCAAATTAGTATAATCCTAACCAGATGCTGAAATAAACGACAGTTAAAGGAGTCATTTTGAATAAAACTGTATTACTTTTAATTTATGATGTTCCTTCTTCTACTATGTTAAAATTGCAAATGGTTAATTGTATTTCACTTGTTTTATTGCCGATTCACTTTCAGTTTATTCAGATTTGATTGTCATTCACTATTTTTCTTTTTGAAGAGAGATTAGAAAGCAAGTTTGTTTGAACTCTGCATGCATTTTTGATTGTTGATGCCATTTAGACATAGTGTGAATTAAGATGCGCTTGTATTTTTCCATTCTTTGATGCTGGTTTTTATGTCCACCACGCATGGCCCTTTGTTATTGCATTGTTTCATCTCTTTACTTCTGTTTTCTATCTTCTAGCAAAAAAAAAAAAAAAAGATTAACATATTTTAAAGAGATTTACTTAAGCAAACGACAACTATTTCTAGTCTTTATGTGATAAAACCTTAGATACTGTGGAAAGTATTTTCATCTCGTCTAACTCAACTTTCTTCATCATCTATGGATGCCTTAAACTACAGATATCCAGTTTATAGAGTGTCTGAATAAAAAGTTAGTACTTAACAGTTTTTTCTGTTTAAGTTTGTATTAAAATTCACATTGACCAGTTAGGAGTTTTCCAGAGATTTGATTGTCATTCACTATTTTTCTTTTTGAAGAGAGATTAGAAAGCAAGTTTGTTTGAACTCTGCATGCATTTTTGATTGTTGATGCCATTTAGACATAGTGTGAATTAAGATGCGCTTGTATTTTTCCATTCTTTGATGCTGGTTTTTATGTCCACCACGCATGGCCCTTTGTTATTGCATTGTTTCATCTCTTTACTTCTGTTTTCTATCTTCTAGAAAAAAAAAAAAAAGATTAACATATTTTAAAGAGATTTACTTAAGCAAACGACAACTATTTCTAGTCTTTATGTGATAAAACCTTAGATACTGTGGAAAGTATTTTCATCTCGTCTAACTCAACTTTCTTCATCATCTATGGATGCCTTAAACTACAGATATCCAGTTTATAGAGTGTCTGAATAAAAAGTTAGTACTTAACAGTTTTTTCTGTTTAAGTTTGTATTAAAATTCACATTGACCAGTTAGGAGTTTTCCAGCTAATTCAGGATCTATGTCAGTAGTGAATATTTCTCGAATTGGGAAATAGAAGGAGTTTAGAAAAATTATATTATCTTTTTAATTTGTTACCGAAAAGCATGAAGAACTCTGAAGACAGAACCCAACTTTATAAAATATACCAATTTTCAGCTTACATAAATTAATAATTGATTTGCAAACAGACACACTTATTGATCTATAATTAAAAGACCTCCAAAAGCTATTTTTAAGCTGCCTTGCATTCCAAAATGTAACTGAAGTTTTAGAATGTTGGAAAACCTTAAGTTTTGAAGGAGCTTTAAAGGGTGTAGGCATAACTTCTAATTCTTGGTTTTGTGTAGCTGCTTTTCAACTTCCATTGTGAGAATTTGCATTTTGTTTTACCATTATGGCCATTTTAAGGTGAAAACTGGCTTAGTACATAGGGAAATTGGCTAAAATTAAATGTAAATATTAACTACTGGATTTTTAACTGCTTTTGTGTGTGTGCACGTGTGTGTATTTGTAGTCAACACTGCATCATCATCATTCCCTTTAAAGATGGGTGAAGAAGATGTCTAATATATAGTTGCTTCTGAATATTCTTACTATACTTATTAACATTTGTGACATACAGTGTGTTAAAGAAAAATGCTAGCACCATATAAAGAATTGTCCTCACAAAACATGAGTGCTGGAGGGAAAGGAAGAAAACCCAGATTTGTAAAGAGTGTGATGTACCCCATAAATATGGACACTATACCCAAGATGGGTAGAATTATTTATGTCAATAAAAATAAAATAAGATAAAGGAATATTGTGAGGTCGAGAGAATAAAATTATGAGGTTGTTAAAGAGGCAAAACATCAAAACTACCCACTAGAAAAAAATTACAAAAGCAGAAAGTAAATTGCTTCTTGTTGCAGTAAAAAGGAGCTCTGTTTTTGTTGATTGAGAAAAAGAAAGGCCTGGAAGGAAAGGGAAAAGCTTGTTTACTTTTCTGCCCATGAGCTCATTTTTAATTTTAATTTTTTTAATTAAACTATTTTTTAGAGATGTTTTGGTTTCACAGCAAAATCAAGAACAGAGAGATCCATACTACCCCTGACTCATTCTTTCCAGTTTTAATCAAAGGAGTATTTGCTCTTATTTTAGCATGAGGGATACACATTGTGAAGAAAAGTTTGAGCACAGAAGTTGACCCATAAAACGGCTGGCTCCCTTGCCTAGTCAACTCAACAACCTGTAATATTACACTTTGCTGGATAATCTCTATGAGATTTCAGACACGAGTCAGCAAGTTTAGCTAAAGACTAGAAGATATCATATTAAGAGGAAAGTTAGTGAAGAGTACTTTAAAATAATTAGAATTTGTTTTTCCATATTGTCACTTTCTTTCTTGCAACTGCAAATAACATACACTTTTGTTGATATTTTTGTTAAATTTTAATTGATATTTTAGTTTATTTAGAAAAAAATGTTAGCAACAATGAGTCTATGGTTCTGAATATTGAGTCAGATTATAAGTCATGAGAAAAGAATTTTCTGGTCTGAAATAATTTATTACACCTGTCTCTTTACTTTCATATCTAATTATTATGAGGATCCAAATTCAAGTTCTTAATGACTTTAAGCGGAGCTTTGCAATAACCTTTCATTTTTTTCAACCCTGACCTATTCTAATTCATTCTATTTAAATGAATACTTCTGCATCACAAATGTTGCACTATCAACTTCCCAAGTGAAAGGAAAGACAGGAGAAAAAAATGTTAGATACCCGTCATGATTTCTTTATTATAATCATTGTCAACTTTCATATCCTGAAATTTTAGGTCTGGATGACTATAATTTTAAAAGTATATAAATAAATTCGCTGTTGTATCCAGGAGTGGGTAATGACTATACTGAGGGCCAGAGTGTCCAGTGCTTCTGTGGAACTGAGTGTAAAAATTGCTCTGATTCTGCAGTAACTTGGCCCAATTATTAGATAGAAACATCAGCAGAACAGGAGGGAAGGGCAACTAATCAGGTTACCACTGCCTGATAAAATGATCCCTTAAGACCACTCAACTCCCTTTGTTCTAATTCTGTGTTCTCAAGAGAAGCATCTAATCTATCATTTCATCTCCTTAGAGAACCTACCTACCCAAGAGGGTATGCCCTAGCCAATGACTTGTCCCAGTTGTCATGCCCTAGAATATTCCGCCAGTATAATTTGAAACATTGGCACACGAGTCTGTGAATTAGCCTCACGTGAATTTAACTCTGGTGACTTGCTCCCCCTGGACTGCGGCACCTGTGGCAATCTGACACAACCACATTGCTAACTGCACCCAGACTATGGCAATCCCATTAAACAATATTTCTCCAGGCTCATCCTGAACAAAGTAACCTAAGTCACCTATATGTTATTGAAACTTCACTTTGTTTGACACACATTAAGTACCTGCTTCATTTATTCCAAGATGACTCTTATTTGCAGTTTCTGTTAGGCACTATTTCAATCTGATTTCAACAAAATAATTTATCCTGCTCCAATAATTGGTTTGGTTTATTTTATTCTAAATTATTTCAATTTTTGAACATTAAAAATACAGAAAATGTTAACGTTATAGACTAGTACTAGAATAATATTTCAGAAAAAATTCTATTAATGTACCATTATATTTAAAAATTCAGATTATTTCTATCTTAAAATAATACAAATACAGAAAAATGGAAGCTTCTAAGTCATCAATGCTGGGCTACTTAGTGTCGTTAGTACACAGCACACATCCCCATTAATTAGCATAGTATCTTGTAAATATTTTGTAATTTGAAAGCAATATGACCACATTTCTAAGAAATTGTCTCATTGTTAACCTGGTAGGTGAAGTTCAACAGATATTTTCGTGGTAGGCCTTGGTTGAATTCACAGCTCTGACATGGGGCAATTATTTTGCTATGCCATGACTCAGTTTCTTGATTATAAAGGGCAACTCTATTACCCACATGACAGGACTGCTTGGAGGATTAAATTATTTTACCAATATTGACTGCTTTCAACATTAAACATGGCGACTTCTACTCTTACGATGATGTGTTTTCAATGGCTGATTTATGGATATTTTAGCATATAAGGATGTCATAAACATTATTTCACGACTCTGACTCTGCTGAAATCTCCAAGGTTGTGCCCATTTCATGGGGACTGAAAGGAGTTCTTGGAGGTGTGGAATGCTAAATTATCTACCCACCGTTCTGACAGGTTTTGAACAATACATTTTTTTTCCACCATAGGGCACAGGAAGAGACAGAGACAGGGAGAAAGAGTGAGAATCAGCCCCCCCAGTGGAATGTTCATACTGCAATTATTTCTTCTCCATTCTCCTCTCAGGATTTTTGGCACACAAGCACATGTGCACAGCATGTTTTTCAAATTGCTGGATCTGAGACTCAGTGTGGCTGGCCACATGGGAGCCTAGTACCTTAACCACCATGTCACCTGCTGGCCCCTGAATGACACAAATGTTTAAGAAGCAAAACAATTAAGGGACACAAAAATGGAAAATTATCTGCCAATAATATGTATGGTAATATCTTTGACTGAACCAAAATATAGTGTATTCATGATGAGAAGATTCATTTGATATGATGTAATGATACATAGTGACTGAATGTTCAAAAAAAAGCACACAAAAAAAGAAAATATATACATAATATTTTTAAAAAGTGGCTCCTCTCATAAGTTCTCATTGCAAAGTGAGAATGCCTATATTTTCAGCGGTCTTGAGCAGTCTTTACTTGGTCTGAACACGTCTTCTCTTCAGGACTGTAGGCCCAATATTTCAGTGACCTTGGTAAAGAACAGTATACTGGGACCAGCAGATGCCGTAATGGCCACGTCGCTGGACTCCCATGTAGTTGACTTTGGTTCAAGTCTCGGACCTGGTGGCTTAAACTCAAGCCGGGCACATGTGCATGTGTATCCAAGATCCCGAGTGGAGAATGGAGGAGAAGGGATTGCGGTATGGCCATTCCCTCCAGGGGGTGATTTCTCATTTATGTCTCTCTGTCTCCCTCTGTTTTTCTGGTGAGCACACGCACCCTATGGCAAAAACCTCTCCAAAAAAAAAAAAAAAAGAAAAGAACAGTGTACTGACTCAGAAATCTGCTGAGAATAATCTCTGAGATACATGGCTTTTTAGTATCAGAGGATCAACATTTTCTAAGCATCCAGTTGTTTCAGTTTGTTAGAAAGAGATTCTTATTATTTACATATATTAAAATGTAGTATTAGTAATACATCCACAGGATGAAAAATATCTGTACATTTTAATGACCCAAAAAATGCAGATTTATTGTTTGACTGGGATATGACAATAATTTTCTTTAAAGATTGTGCAAGAGTGGACAGATGGTGGCACAAGCGTAAACTGCGTAGTTGACCCACAGCAAGGTTTTGGTTCAAGTACAAAGACCTCCCAGAAAAGAGTGGGCACATGTGTATCCATGATCTCAGGCTTGCTGAGGCTGAAGGTCGTTTGCAGCATCAAGTTCCTCTTAAGATGGCCATATCTTTCTCTCTTTATGTCTCTCTGACTCACAGAAGTAATAAACTAAATGTTAAAAAAAAATGGATGCAGGAAATAGTTTTACTGTTTATCTCATTAGTATACTAAAAACACAAGTTCAATATAATTCTACTCATTTAGTTCTTTAAAGCTTCTAGGCACTTAGGTTGTTTATAATATTGCCAAAAGACATAGCAACGTTCATAAACTTTAAAAACTTCACATCTACTCTTTTCTCAAACATTTAAATATGGCATGCACATAGGCCTAAAGTTATTGTAGTTTAATATCTGATCCAAATTTAAATCTTACTCTCACTTTGAGAAACCACACATTGCCTTTCTCTTTTTTGGTAACTAATATGTAATTCTTCTAAGATGGAATATAAGCAATGAAGCATAAGATTCACTTTCCCTAATAATGAGCATATTCTGATGTTAAACTCCAAAAAGAAATTTTGTGGGTAATGAGTCCTAGTTACTTAAGTCCTTGAGATATTTATACATGACAATAACTTGCTAAAAATGTATTTCTTTCCACATGTGTATAAAAATATAGATGAATTTAAAATATGATTTTCTTTTTCTTTCATTAAATTATTTGCTTTGTTATTCTGATCCAAAAATGATTACTTTGGTTCCAACTATTAAATTTTTTCCTCCTTCCATCTTGCACTTTCTGCTTGGAGATATTTAATGAAAAGTACAAAAAGGAAAAAAAAAACATCTCTATGTCTCTTTGGAAATTCAGGTTTCTTGAAGATCAGGGACAATACTCAATAGATCCCTCAACGTTTAAACTTTCTGAATATGACACGATTTGTAATATAGAAGTAAAGGCACATCAAAGTTGGCAATTCAAAAATGTGACCTGTCTGTTATGCTTAACTTTCAGGTGAGTTCATGAGTTTCTCCCCGCTGTGTCTCTTTTCTGTCCCACTTTTGGTATATGGAAGAATAATAGAAATGATTGTTCTCTATGCTTAAACAGTATAGTTTATGTGTAGATGCTATTAGTTTTATTCTGTCATATAATATAAATTTAAAGCTCTATATTTAAAAGAAATATAAAACTATATTCATTACATTAATGAAGAACAATAATTGTTGAGTTCTAAATAGTTTAATTTAGGTTGACTGACTAGATGTCTTACATAATTTTCTCTATTTCTTTCACTGTTCTGTACTCTAGCATCAATAAACATTGACTCTTAGACGTACGTATGTATGTTTGTGAATTGCTAAGGCAATATTCACAAGCAAATCAGGCATTGGTACATAAGTAGTGGAAAAAAACTTTTGCTTAAATAGTATTTCTAAGAACTAGAAATATCTGGTTTGAGATATCATGACCTTCAGCAATTGCCACCACCATTCACCATCTGGGTATGCAGTGAAATTGAGAAGTACATTTTTATAATCAAATAATAAATAATGCTAACTCAGTGGTAACACGTTGTTCAAAATAAGCTGGATCTCACATGTGAACTGCAGCTCAAATCTCCAGCCAGGTCAGCCTGAAACAAACTAGCATGTGTATGACTGCCCTGTCACATTGACAGGCTGGAAGACCAGAGGAAGGGAATTGCAGTGTGATCTGCTCTTGTGGAGGGTATTTGCTTCTATCTCTCATTCTTTCTCTTTCTCGTGTGCATGCATGTACTCTATCATGCATAAAGAAATAAATAACTAATAAGAGATAAAAATGTCAAATAACACATACTACATATATTTAAACAATTTTTGGTTTTGTAATACCTCTCCACCAGTTCTATGTAGATAAGGGGAATGCACAAAGTTCCGGAAAAAAGTAGAATTAAGGTAAAAAATTTATTTTATGCCAAAAATTGAAATCTATGCATTTTCTATTAAGTTTTTGAATGCTCCTTATATGGAGTCCCAAGTCATACCACCATCTCTTAAGTTTATTCACCTGAGATAGAGAAACATTATTACCTACTAAATAGTTTCCATATTAATAAGAAAAGTAAGAGTATCTTTGTACTTACATTTTAACTTTGTCCCAACATTCATCTATGAAGATAATAGGTGTATTGGGTTTTGTTGTTACTTTTGTACCTTTGCCTTACAATTAGAGAAGTTGCCAAGTGCTTCATATTCCTCATCATGATGAGAACTACATATGTTACTAATAGCAGGAAATGTTTATGTGATCCAATGAACACAGTGATTCAGTGTAATGTATATAGGCTGAATCTTTGTTGACTGCTTGAAGGTTATCTAAATGTGTAAAGAGTATTTAAATATGATTAAGAGGAGGACAGAAAATAGCATCTTTTCTGGGAGCCAAGCATTGTTAACATATGAAGTGCTTGTGTTTATTTGTGAAAGCAAGTACCACTACATTCTTTAATCGAGAATATATTTGATCTTCCCCTCAACTCTTATATCCTTGTAGATAAATTGTGTTCTGTATGAATAGATATAATTCTAAATACTGTGCGCTTGTCAGATCCATGAAGTGACTTGGAGAAGGCCTTATTTTCAAAATTATCTTGTCAATTTCATTGTGACAGTAGCAGAGGCAGGTAGCAGCAGTTTTCTTCTGATTATGTTAAAATCTCATCTATTATTTAGTTTAAAGCTGACAGCATATATTAAGGCTTAATGAAGGCTTTCAGTAATTTCAGACTAAATTTATCTTCCCCAATTTTATATGTTTTTGTCATTTGAGGGTTATAATTTGATCAAAGGTTAATTTCAAGAAGAGTTTTTTTTCCCAAATTATTTCAACATTAAATAAGTAGAGCCTGAATTTTCGGGAAAAGTATCCACATGAAACTATTTTTAGTAGAAGTAAAATGATAAGATGTGCATTTAAAAAGGCTTTGACTTTTTTCTAATAAAAGAATGAAGTAGTTACCATTTTTGTCCATATCTAACAGTCATCAATTCTAGCTTGTCTGCTACATCCCCCGTGCCAGTCACCCTAAGTCATAGAGTATGAATAGGTTTGATCTCAATGGAAAACCTTAGACTTTAATGGTTTAATTTGACAGTAGGGAATAGAATCTGATTCACCACATGCTTAGTTACAATAAGACACGTATTTAGGTGAGTATCTGTTTAGGGGCCTAACATTTTGCTAATAAAATAATACTGAATATAGTTCTCTGCTTTAACTTTTTATCAACAGTTGTGTCTTTCCTGTTGGTTCCCTTTCTCAACAATTTTCCTTCATTGGATGGTATCAGCTGATAAAGAATGTTTTCAGCCACTCTTGGAAAATGTGAATTCCTAGAGCTCAGAAGAGAGAGAAATTGCTTTTACTTTCCTCTCACATTCTCTCTTGGAACTAACTTAACATTTTGATACAGCAGAGAATTGGCCTCCTGTAGCCAAGGCTGTGAATAACTGCCAGCTTCAGTGCTTGTCTCGAATTCTCTAAATGTTATGTGGAAAACAATGTCACAGTACATGTATTGGGGTGAAAATTCCTTCTAGACAGATGCACCTTTTAAATTCTTGGAACAACTGCTCTCTGTTGACATTATATAAAAGTGTGACAACCTCGAATTAGTGAGTTATACATAAAACTAAACTCCAGCAACAAATGACTGGGAATTTGGATATTTCCGTCATCATTAAGTAATGTAATTCGTCATATAGTGTGTAATCGCTAAAAGATACAATGTTGAGGTTTCGTATTTACCAAAATTATTTTTACATCAAATTATCACCTAGATAAATATTAGGAAATGATTCAAAATGATACTTACAGCAATTCTAAGAAATGCATTGGGTCTTATACTATCCAATGCCTTAAACGCTGTAAGTTTAAGGGTGATAGTTATGGTTAAGAGCTTGTCCTAAAGGTACTTCGAAAATTGTAAATTCATGCCAGAGTCACGACTGAGAAATTTGATCCAAATCCCTGAGATGCGATGGATATACCAGGAGAGTCAAGCATACATATCAATACTATGAAACATAAACCGTAAAGGACTGGCTTTTGTTTTGTTTTTGCTTTTGCTTTTTATTATGCTACAGGACACATGTACTCACAGGAGAGAGACAGAGAAACTAATATAGAAGGATGTGAGAAATTCCCTCCTTGCGGGGATGGTCATACTGCAATCCTTTCTTCTTCATTCTCCTCTTGGAATTTTGGGCACACAGACACGTGTTTAAGCTGCCATGTCCAAGACTTGAATCAGGCAGCCAGCCATTTGGGATCCAGCACCCTTAACTTCCATGCCACCTGCTTGCCCTAGGACTGATTTTTAAAAACATTCTATTAAGCTTTTTATGAGTCATTGGTAGTTTTAAGAAATGAGTTATGAAGCAAACCATGTTTTCTCCCATATGAGAATTATGTTGAATTTCCTAAAGGCCAGTTCTGATATAGAGATATATATGCAAGTAGTTTCTTTGGGTGGTGATAACAGAAAGCACTGATCAGAGAGTAAAGGAGTGATTCTGATGAGGCAAACAAGTTAAAACCAGGTACACTAAAGACCGAGGTGCCGCTGCGAGAGGCCAGAGCTCAGGCTTGGTGGCAATCTCTAGGAGAGTGTCCAGACTCAGCTAGGAGCTCTCCCGCCAAGGTCGCAGAAGCTGGGCATTTATACCTATGCAGTCACCTTCGATCCTGTTACAGGTCGAAGACTTCTTAGGAAGGGACATTAATTTGCTGCCATTCTAGTGTGACCCAGAGCTTTGTGCAGGCCTATGCAAGCCAGAGACAGCTTTCTGGCTTAAAGCTATAAGAGTTTACAGTAACATTACAGCATGTAAGGAGTCAGCAGTGCTCTAGACATATGAGTCAGATACTGCAGCTTCTGCTACATATAGAATATGGGATTTTTTATATGATAATGTGCGAAGTCAAAAATCGTCATTACAGATACTTATTTAGCATTTACTCTGTAGCAGCTACTCTGTAAGAAAGTGTAATAAAGTTATTTGTGAAGATGGGCAATAATGTAAGTTCAAATGTGATATCATCTGGGCAACATCTGTCTCTGTCTATTAAGAATGGGAGGGTTGGTCAGAAGGTGGTGTACTGGTAGCTCAGTAGGACCCACATGAGAAAGGACCTGGGTTCCCATGCTAGGCTCTCCCTGAGTATGCCCAGCACATACACCTGCATACATGCCAGCAGTCCTGGTTGGCTGAGACAGGGGGTTGATCAGCATGTGGACTCTATTGAGGTTCCTTTTCTCTCTCTTTTAGAAAGAATAAATAAAACTGTTTAAAAATGATTACAATAGGGGACAGTAGGTGGCATAGTGGTTAAGGTCTGGATTCCCACATGTCTGACCATGGTTTGAGTCTCAGACCTGGTGACTTGGAACTTATTCCGGGCACATGTGCGTGCATGCCCAAAATCCTGAGAGGAGAATGGCGGAGAAGGGATTGCAGCACGGTCATCCCCCTTGGCGGGTGATTTCTCCCTTTCTGTCTCTCTGTCTCTCTCTCTGTGTCTCTCGTGAACACACATGTCCTAAACAAAGTTCTCTTTAAAATAAAAAAAAAATACTAAAATTAAAAAAAAGAAGGTGAAAAACCTGGGGTCAAATGAAAGCTTCCCATCATTGTAAATAAGGGGAAAAGTCACCAGAAAGATCAGTCTTATGTGGACTTGCATGCCATGCAAAAATGACATCTGAGTAGATGCAAGAATTTGATTCAAATAAGAATAGTGGCTAGAGTTGTGTTTATTCTAACATTATAGAATATGGACTATGGACAGTTACTTGGGAGTCAGGCAAGAAGAGGCAGTGCTCCAGGAACACTGCAAGCAAGAGAAAGGGGGAAGAACACAACATCAGTTAACTAAATAGCCCATGCTGTGCAAAGGGCTGACTCAGAGAGAAGCTGACATTCTCAAACACAGAAGGTGTGGTATATGATGCTAATCAACAGTAAAAATTGAAACAAACAAACAAAAAACCAGAATAGGAACCCTATCTTTTCAAGTAGACTAAAATAGACTACAAATATGTTAACTACAAGAATTAACAAGGGCTATTTGTTCACAAATGTTTCTTAAGAACTTTCCTTAGAACTAGAAAATGCTAGTATTATTAGAATGGGCAACCAGAGATATTCTATTTCTTTCTTGATATTCTGTGTCCTGGAGGTGCTGGAGGAGGACAAGAGAGGAGAGAGCACAAGAGGAATTCAATTGGCCTACTCAATACTCAGTAGAGAAAAGGGACTAAATTTAAAGTTATGCTGAATGTCATAATGTCTATTTATGTTTTTTTGTTTTTGAGAGGTTTTCACTATAGGGCGCGTGCACTCGCCAGACAGACAGAAAGAGATATAGAGACAGAAAGCGAAAAATCACCCCCCAGGGGGGATGGTCATGCTGCAATCCCTTCTCCTCCATTCTCCTCTCGGGATCTTGGGCACGCACGCACATGCGCCCGGCGTGAGTTTTAAGCCACTGGGTCCAGGACGCGAACCGCGGTCGACTACGTGGGAGTCCAGCAACATAGCCATTACACTAACTGCTGGTTCCCTGTCTATTTGTGTTTAAAATTCCCATTCGATGTATCTCTAAGGAGAGAATGGAAGTAATTAATAGGTTTAGTTTTCAGAATCTCAGAATAGTTAGATATATCCTCATATAACATGTGAGTTTGATGAACTACCAACTTTTCATGGATAAAAAATGTGTTTACACTCTCAATATAATAATGAAAGTAATATGTACATCATTAAGTGGTGATGAAGAAATTCTTATAAGGAGTTAGCAAGAAAAATCACTGGTTTAGAGTAGATATTCAGTGAGGCCAAGCATGCAGGTTAGAGGTTAAGTGTAGCCAATCCCACATGACCCCAAAACCTAGCAACCTGAAACACACAGGCACAAGCACACCCCAAATCTCTACAGGACATTGAAATGTCAAGAAGGGACTGAGGCATGACTGTGTCCCATTTGGGAGCATGTTTCCCTTTCTATTTTCTCTGCTGTCTCTGTATCTGTCTCTAGTGAATGCAAATGCTCAATGATAATTTTTAAAAAAAATAAAAAAGCACCCTAGGAGTGAACATAAAAAGAGGATGTTGTGATAACTTTTAAAAAGTTAAGAGCACTTAAGTGTAAATGCTGAAATGCAAGGGGCTCAGCAGAAAAAGAAAACAAAAGAGAAATGGAGAATGAAGTTACAGGAAGTTTTTGTTAGAGATTAGTTTAGAGAAAGGTTTATAAGAGTTCAGTCATCTAAAATGGGAAGCAACATAAATTGATCATTTTTCCCATTCTGAAAATATTTGAGATATTATGCAATTTTTTTTTCAGAGAGATTAATAAGAGAATTTTTAGTAGTTAATTTAGATAATAAAAATGGTATACGCAGATTTTATAATTTAAAAACGTATCATTCAGGGGCCAGCAAGTAGTGTGGTGGTTAAGGCACTGGACTACCACCTGGCTGACAGGGTTCGTGCCCCAGACCTGGTGGCTGGAAAATCATGCTAGGCATGTGTACATGCACATGCCCAAAACCCTGAGAGGAGAATGAAAGAGAAGAGAATGTGGTGTGGCCATTGCACCTTGGGGGGATTTCTCATCCCTCTCTCTGTATCTCTCTTTCCAGTGAGCACACATGCCCTGTGGTCAAAACCTAAAAAAAATGTATCCTGTAATGATATGATGAATATGTTACTAGATTTCAGATAAAGAAAAACATGTAGTAGCATGCGATGGATAATCTTTAAGTATACAATTCAAGAAAGTCCGACATAAAGGCATGAATTAAAAGCAATATTGATTTCTAGCTTCCTCAATTATCTCTCAAAATTAAACTGAATATTTTCCTCCCTTGACAGAAGTCCAGTGTTTAACATGCTGAGTTTCCCAATTAATTTTAAATGATATACTTGGTTTGTGATATATTAAAAACAACTTTGAAATACGTGAAAATTCCACAGCTCTATGCTACAGATTTATCACTTTATTCATGGTATTTTTACTTACGATGACATTCATTGGACACCTATACCACTCAGGACGAAGTCTGAAACTGGTCTAACAAAGACATTCCAAAAATAGTGATTCCAGTAGCCTTAAAGGGAAGGAGCTTTCCAGAGTGTTGAGGAGGCTCATTTCATATCATTGCTCAGGGATCAAGGTTTCATCCCTCCTGTCCCTCTGCCTTATTCCAGTATTCTGCCTTCTTTCCATGTGGTTCAGGTGTGGTTCATCCATTGGTACAGCTTCCCGGAAGTAGAAAAGTGTATGGAAGAATACAAGGTCAAAGTATTAAGTCTCAGACTCAGAAGTGAAATGCTTCACTTTTTTAAATTCTATCAACACAAACTTCATTACCACTAAATTCAAGAGAAGCTGGCAACCATCTACCCTGCTACAAACATGTTAGCAAAGAGAGGGAGTGAACCAAATTTAGGTGAACCATAGGTAATCTGTGCCAAATATCTAAAATAAAAGGCAGAACATGAGGTATCAGACTGCTCAAACCATCAGGATGTTTGACATTTTTAAAGTTAGATTTCGCTGGGAGTATTCATCTTTTGGTAAACAAAGATTTCTAAAGAGTCCTGTGGTCAGTTTAAGGAAAATCTACCCTCATTTCTTTTGCCTGGTTATATTTTTCATGTTTTTTTATGCTGTTACTGGGATAATTTTGTTCTATGGCTCACAAAGATGAAATAAGCATTGAAAATATAAAATGTAATATTTTAGTTTAAAATATTTGTAATATCTCTATTTTAAAGATTAATATCAATTTTTTAAACCTCCCAATCCTAAAACTTAAGATAATTTTATTTTCTTTTGTATTATCCCTAGTTTAAGGATCTAAGGGAATACAAATTTAAATAAAATACCTCCAAACTCTAGTAAGTATAGTTCGACTCATGGTTAAGTAGAGTAAAGTGTAGTAAGAAACTTTTAGAATATAACTTGATGAAGAAAACTTGAAGTATTTTTTAAAGTAATCCAGACTTTTCTTGTTTCCTCTGGAGACATATTTTAATGGAATTACATATTTTTAATAATTTATTTGTACACCACAGCCTTCAGCTACTACTGAAAATTATTATTATCTATTATGTGAGGATACTTTAAAAAGTCCTTGAAAAAAATGAAATTGAAGGGCAAGTTTATTTTGATACAAAACAATTTTTGAAATCATTATTTGTAACTTACATCTTCATTAACTTTTTGAAGCTCTCTTTTTGTTCTTAATTTTGAAATTATTTGTCTGTTTTGTTCATTTAGTTAGTTGTTGAATATTTTAAAATGATACCAGACATTTTCTTAAACCGTTCTTACTTGCCCTGGAGGAAACTGTATAAAACTAGGTTTTTATAATACCCTATGATCTGTTTATAGGTAGATATCTCTATATAGACAGATATAGATGTGGAAACAGAAATATAGACATAGCAGTTTTAGACATATACTGCTCTACTCTGTGTTCACATAGCTTATTTGTTACGAAATTATCACTGCTTTTCACATAGCCTGAGTGATATTAGAAGTAGAATATACGTTTACAGTAATTACACCTAAATATAAAAGATTTTGGATCATAAACTTCAGCAATATCTTTAAATGATAGTCTTCACATTTGGCTTGTATAATATGGAGTTGGGATCATATTAAAGTTACTGAAGGATGTATTGGAAGCATAGTATTTCCCATTTGTTCTGTATATGTCTTATTTATACTCACTAAAACTCCACATGGTAGACACTTTATCCCTCACCTCCTCTAGTAAATGGAGACATTATGTCTTAAAGACATTAAGTAAGTTAACAATGTTACTGAGCTAGCAATGATAGGCTTTACATGCTAGACTTTAAGGTCTGGGCCCTTCTGGTTTATCCCAATATGTGTAGACCCTTATAAATTACTGCTAAATTTTCATTGGCATGCTGAGACATCAGTTTCTTCCTCAGTGATGATAACATAACAATTATGTCAATTCTGTCTCTCTGTTACATACCTGCATTTAATACCACATATATTTCACATATTCAAAACAGAATCTAACCAATAAACAGAAGAGTTAGCTTGATTAACTACATGCTCACTTCATTGGATTTATCAATTGTTGGTTACAACAATGAGTGCTACATTCCCATTGAAAATGACTATTATTCTTCAAAAATTCTGCCACTTAAAATGTAATTTTAATGAATGACTGTATTAATTATTATACTGAACATAGTGAGAGATAATGAAGGAGGTAACAATCATGGCAGAAATGCATTAATATTAAATATTTACTGCACAACTCATGCTTATTGGACACAGCTGTCGATAAAATATGCCCTTACTCTTGACAAGTAGCTCCTGTGTTTTGCTTGTAGATTAGCTTGCCGCCCTGCTCTGTATTCTTTATCTTCATCACTGCACCAGTCCCTTAATTAGGCAGTGAAATCTTCTGCATAGTGATTAGGAAATCACAGTTAAGAAGGTGTTACAAAGAGATGCTTCTGGAAGCTACACAAAATAGCTCTTAGCTTTGGAAATTCCTTTCACTACAATTTCAAGGAAACATGCTCAGATTTCAATAGCAAGTGACAACTGACCTTCTGTTCATCAGTTTCACCAAATTTTGAATCCTCAATCTTTAAATGTTGTGTATAACTAGAAAAAAAAACATTGTGCCATGAGTGACAAATAATTATAATTTTATTTTTTTAACTTATGAAATGAACGTGGTGAAGCAATTTTGTTTTTACATTTGAACTGACCTTAGAATCCCAAAATATATTCCATCTCATTTAAATAATTGTGTTAATACTATAGGCCAGTATATTGAAAAATACTTTACAGGACTGAGAGACTAATCCATTTTCATAATTATCTCATTATCCTTTTTTAGTTTTGAGAGAGATTTTTGCTATAGGGCACATGTGCTCACCAGAGACAGAGGGAGACCGAGAAACAGAAAGTGAGAAATCAGGTCTCCAGGGGGATAGCCATGCCACAATCCCTTCTCCTCCATTCTCTTCTCAGGATTTTGGGCATGTATGTATATGCACCTGGGGTGAGTTTTAAGTCACTGGGACTGGGACTGGAACCACATTCAACTATGTGGGAGTCCAGCAATGTAACCTTTAGACCATCCCTTTTATTAAACTTTCAATAATAATATTTAGAAGAAATACTTTTTGTTTTATGCTTTCACAATAGAATAATATAGCTAATTGAGGTAAATATGACTTAAACTATCTAAAATATTGTAAAATTCAAAATATAATTTACATTTACAGATAGTTTTACCACTATGGAAAACTATCTTTTTTTTTTTGTAAATCAAATGTAAAATTTCAAATTATTATTAATACATAAAACCAAGAAATGAAAAATATTTATCTTATGAGAAATGAGTTCAAGAGACATAAATATTTAATATAATTGGCACAGAAAATAGACATGCCCCTAGCCCACTAACTGATAGCTTTGATTTTTCTCTTCATTTTATGTATTCAGGTTTCCATCAGAGAGAGTTGATTTTTTTTCCTTGTGTTCCTTTTCTATCATTTATATGAGCTTCTAGTAATGGTAAAGGTAAGAAGAGGTGGATCACGTTGTGGGCATACAGATATTAGTATAATTTTTATTTTGATGAGAATATTCATATATGGAAAAGTAAACAGGTTGAAATAAATATCACCATAAATTTTAAAGTGTTTAAAATAATACCATGTGGTGGCACTAGCAGGTGGCACAATAGTGAAGGCAGCGAGATGCCACATGGCTGACCACGGTCAGAGTCCCAGACCTGGTGGCTTGAAAATCATGCCGGTGCATGTGCATGTGTGCCCAAAATCCTGAGAGGAGAACAGAGGATTAGGGATTGTGGTGTAATCATGCCCCTTAGGGCGTTGTTATTCACTTTTCCTCTCTTTCTTCAGCAAACACACATGCCACATGATAAAAACCTAAATAGTAGTAATAAAAGTAATACCATATGGAAATATTTGTGTAGAAAAGGATAAAAATAAGTACGGTTCCACTAGCAGAAAATTACTTCAATCAAATTTCAGTTTTTTCCAAGTAACAATTGAAATATTTATTGGCGAATGAAATTTTATTATGCAATTACACATCTTATAAAAACTATTCTGGTTCTTCAATTCTGTTGATTCATAATGCTTGAGGCAGTTTGTTCACAATCTTTTTGCTTCTTGTTGTGTTTCCTTTGGTTCAATTTTAGCACACATATTTTCCTGCCAGGCAGTATAGGATAGTTCTTAAGTATTAAGGTTGTAGACTCAAATTTCCTGGATAAAAATCTCAGCCTCTACCACTTGGACAAACTGTATGCCTTCTGGTGGTTTCATGTTTCTCGTCTAAAAGATAAAAATAATAATCTGTGCTTCATTAGGTTGTGATGAAGAAAAAGCTGATGTAGATTAAGTTTTGAACAGTTCCTGGAGTGTGGTAAACTCTCAGATTATTATTTCTAGGTAAATAGACTAATGAATAGGTTGCTGTAGTTTGCTTTCCTGTTTTTCATTGTGTTGAACCATCTTGCAACAGTCTGAATGAAAAATTTTAATAGAAAAGCTAGTTTCATAGGAGGATAGCTAAATTTTTCAAGTTGAAATTCAGTTTCAGCATCCATTGTGTGTGTGTGTGTTTGTGTGTGTGTATTTGCAGTATGAGGGTACTTCAAAAAGTTCATTGAAAAATGAAATTGAAGTCTGAGCTTATTTTTGCTGAAAAGTTTTTGAAATCCCTTTTTTTGTTGTTGTAATACTGATTTTCCTATGGACTTTTAGATGACTCCTCATACTACATTCTGTCCCCAGTTCTCTCAGTTCAGAGACTATCCTGTTCATCTATTCCAGAACAAATCACCACTATTTCACATAGGTAGAATGAAAAAGGCAGTTTGTTGAGGTTGAGAACAGGTAAAAAAACACCTTTACATTCCATCACAAAATGGTAGGAATTCCTTCAAGGCCAAGCTCTGGGTATATTATGGGGTGTCAATCAGTTTGGTTTCTGAGTACTCACTGCTGTTGTGGTTTAGGAATCTGTTTCTTACTAAAGACCATACTTGTCTTTCTGCTTTCCAGCTTCCTAACGCTTCTGACTGCATTCTCTCTCTTCCTGCTTGTCTCCTTCTCCTCTCACCTGGGGAAATGCCTTTTGAGAACATTATCTTTTCCATGGGGCTTAAGGAGGAAGGAAAAAGACAATGTTCAAGCAAACAATCCAATGTCAAGACTTAGTGGATACTTTTATTTAAATAACATTGTAGAATAATTTAGTATGTTTAATCACAGACTCAATTGATGAAAAACTTTCCTGATACTCCGCCAGATTTCCAGTTCTTTAGAGGAGGCATATTGTTTAAACATATAGCTATAAAGCGTTGTCTTCATGGAAGCACTTAGCCTAGCCAGGAGTTTACATGAGGCCCTGCTGATCTGTTGCTGAGACTGATTGCTTCATACGATCTCTTTGCCTTACCCTGAGTCAGACTTTGAAACATCTTCCCTGTAGACTTTATAAGCAATGAAATAGTTTAAAATGTGGAACCTACATTTTATATTCTTTGCTCCTTTTAGATCACATAGGCCAAGCTAAAATTCCTATGTCATTTTCACTAAATGTGGTGGAAACAACTGCTATTTCAAAATTTAAACTGAGATTATAATACTTTTTACCAGAACTGTTCTTTCCCAAAATGTAAAAAGATATAGGACAGTTAGTTAATGGAGAAGAGGTTGTGCTCGTTTTCCTAGTTTGTGTGTGTATGCACTCAGACTTCTCAAGCTAAGATTAATAATGGGCTCTAGGCCCAGCCTCTGTGTGTGGCACAGTGGATAACCATCCAGGTTGTGAAGCTTGAGGCTAAAATGGAAGCACACATTCTGTCTCAGTCAGCCTTCACAGATGCTGGGCATGCTTGAGTGTGTCCATGATCCTAGTGGGCTGGAGAACCACAGGAAGGGCATCACGGTGTGGCCAAGCCCATGGAGGGTTTCTCTCTTTTTCTTATTTATTAACTCGTGCTCTATCATGAACGATAGCAACTAAAAAAAATTTCAATTAATTGTATGAAATATATTATTGTTGTTTTTTTTCAAGCCATGGAGTAAAAGAGGAAGTAAAGGGACCAGCAGTTAGGGTAATGGCTATGTCCCTGAACTTCCATGTGGCCCACCGCAGTTCGATTCCCAGACCTGGTGGCTTAAACTCATGCTGGACACATGTGCGTCTTTGCCCAAGATCCCAGAGAATGGAGGAGAAGAGATTGCAACTTGGTCATCCCTCATGGGGGGGGCGATTTCTCGTTTTCTGTCTCTCTGTCTGTCTCTGTCTTTCTGGCTAACCCATGCCCTATAGCAAAAACCTCTTCAAAAAAATAAGAATAATTTTTAAAAATGAGGAAGTAAAACTAGGAGGCATCACTCATTTCTAGCTCTACCCTCAATTTTCCTTTGTTTGGCAAATAAGTTTGTAGGAATGATGCTCAAGGGAGGCTGCTATAGAATTCTTGTAAGCTTCTATTTCTGTCAAAGTAGTAGAGACTCAAATGTGGCAGAGGACCAAGAATGAGGTAAATTAATGTCTTGTAGAGGTCAAGAAATAAAGGCCATTAGCATTGTATAAGCAGTCACAGTCCTGATGACAAATCCAGCAAAGTCTCTTGTTAATTTATGATTGTAGATATTTTATCTAATCTCACCCAGCTACCTTCCTTATTTATAAATATCATCAAATACAATTGCTTTCCTGCACTTACTAATACTACAAAAATTAAGTGAAATTGTATTCATGAAAGTAATGAAAAGTGTCCTAAGGGAGAACATATACTACTAAAAGTTATTATTTATTCCCGTTACCTATATTGGTAAGGGTTCTCCAGAGAAACAGAATCTATCAGAATATGTGTGTGTGTGTGTGTGTGTGTGTGTGTGCAAGTGCACGTGTGTGCACACATGCACCTGCAGGGTTCTTAAAAACCTCAGGTAAAGTGCATATTATGAAAATAATTGCATGAATTGTAATTTTTTCTCACCAAAATAAACTTACATTTTAATTTTATTTTTTCACCAATCATTTGAAGATATATATATTTTTTTTTGAGAGGTTTTTTTCGCTATAGGATGCGTGCGCTCGCCAGACAGAGAGAGACATAGAGACAGAAAGCGAGAAATCACCCCCCTGGGGGATGGTCATGCTGCAATACCTTCTCCTCCACTCTCCTCTCGGGATCTTGGGCACGCACGCACACACGCCCGGAGTGAGTTCTAAGCCACTGGGTCTGGGACGCAAACCGCGGTCGACCACGTGGGAGTCCAGCGACTTTGACTACGTGGGAATCCAGCGACATAGCCATTACGCTAACTGCTGGTTCCCAAAGATATATATATATATATTTTTCACTAATCATTTGAAGATACATATACACATACATATATACATACACAAACACACACATACACATGTATATTTCCTCCAGTCCTCCAGCTCATATACATGCACATGTGTGTGATGTGTTTTCAGGCTGACTGGACCAGGGACTCAAATGATGATCTCCATGGCCTTCACCTCCACAATTCATGAGGCTACTGACTGCACCACAGGAGCTGGGACTTATATTATTATATATTGACAGATATTTAAAGTGTGGATCTGTGAGTGTGTGTGTGTGTGTGTGTGTGACAGAGAGAGCAAAAAGAGATTCACATAGAGTGAATCATTCAGACTTAACTCATCATTTTTGGTAAAACCTTTAACATGGGGCTGAAACAGTTTAAGCACTCAGTGTCATAAATAGCCATTAATATAAAAATGACCGAAGCCACATGTGGCATGTCTGTATGCTCCCTCTTTTCTCAGCCAGTGAGGATGCTACATGTTTTAATAGCTTTCCTACACTCATCCTTGGATCTGAAGGAAAGATTGTACAGATGTTGCTCTGAACGACATCACAATAACGTACAGCCAACTGAAAAAATACATTTTCTTAGGACAAATAAGAAAGCAGACTGGGCAGGTGCTGGTTAAATGCATACGGCGTTTTCCTCCTCCTCCAATTTTTTTTTTTTTCTGATGTTTTAGGGCAATATATAAGGCAGATGTTCAGATTATTTTAGGTGACTCTGATGCTGGAATAATATCTGTAAAATGTATAGAAATTTGGCCCAGCCAGGTGGCATGCACTGCTAAAATGTACTCTGTAGACTGAGTCCCCATAGGAGTCTGGGTGCCAGGGCACGCACCTGTAGTCCCAGTGACTTAGAGAGTATGAGGTAGGAAAATCATGAGTTTGAGACTGGCCAGGGCAACATGGTTGAAATCGTATTTGAAAAAAAAAAAAAAATGATAGAAAATACAGAACTTTCTAGCTGAGGTTTGCCTAGTTATGTCAATACAGTAAGAAAAAGATATGCAGGGCACTGTCTGCTTCTGGCTAGGTGGACCTGCTCTTCATTCTATCCTATCCAACTCTGTGTCTTTATCTATTTATATGTGGTGCCAATTTTAATTTCTAACAATAAATAAATTCCTACAAAAATCTTGAATTATAAATAATCATTGTAATGGGATGAAATTTTGGAAATGTTCTCATCTTGTTTCTTTGTATTTTTGAGGACCCAGTGAGGCCTTCATTTATTTTATTTGAGTACATTCTTAAAATATTATTTATCATGTGTCTCAAATTTATATATATATATGTATATATATAATATTTTTGCTAATTTAGTATCATTTTATATACTAATACATTGGATAGTAAGGACTAAACCTATCTATAAGTACGGTTCCACCAAATTATTTATAAATACTTTTGAAAGAATGTATTATGTTGAGTTTATAAAATAAATGATATTTAATCATTTAAAATGTTCAGTTGAGGAAAAAAGCAGAACTTAACATGGAGAATTAATGGAAATTTATATTTTTTAAGGGAAATTTTAAGAGCCAGCCACTATTTCTAGCTGTTTTTTTGTTCTAAATGGATTATTATTTTATCACCTTAATTAAAATCAATTGAGAAAGTTTACTATTTTGGAGAGCTAGAAATACTCAAAATAATAAAAATTGGAATGCCTCATATTAATTACACACAGCACTTAAAAATAAATTTTGAAAAATAGAAAAAAAAAAGAGTTCCTGCCTATCATCTAAATAAGACAAAATAATGAATCACTGAAGGAAAATTGTCTGCAAGTTGTCTCTATTTCAATCTAATTACACACTCTCTCAAATGATTCACAATCTATTGAGATGTCTCTTTTTTCCAAGAAGTGATTTGTCTCAACAGAAATGGCAAACTGAAAAATAAATTGTGTCTATTGAGTGAAGTTCCATAGGTACTTTTTTGGAGAAGTTATAAAGAAAGAATTCTTTCTACTGGTTTATAAAATGCGGAAGAGACAGGAAGCACAAAATCATACAATTACGTGGGAACATTTTCTCAGTATTAAGTCCGTATGCTAAAGAGTTTACCACCCCTATCTGTAAATGATACCCATAATGAAAAAAAAAAATTCTACTTAAAAATAAATACATTCTTTAAAGAGGAATATAGGAACATTGCAAAGAGAGTATAGAAATATTAATTAAAGAGGACAGATGAATGAACCCAGTCTCTTACCCACTCTGATCAGAGTTTTTCACATTGTATGCACATTTTCTATTATAGTCCAAGGTCAACTATTTGCCATGCACTAAAAAGATGGCAGAGAAAAGCAAATTCAGCAACTTACCCAACCTGATAAAATCTATTCGTTTATTTTTAATAATAATTGCCATACACAGAGTGGACTATTATTTTTAGTACATGACTTGCACATTAATTTAGATCCAGAAAAGGAGCACAATCTACTTTTAGTCTCTATATTCTTAAAAAAAAATCATTATGCTAGTTTTAGCTATGTTGTCCTGCCCATCATTTTCTCATGAATCATCTACCTGCCTAACTGTATGTCTTTGAACATATCAATGAGACCTTAAGAGTTCAGATATGCTGTTGTAATACCAAAGATTTTAGACACACATATCCATTTTCTAGGCATTCACAACTTTTCTGACAGATAATCATTTCCTCTCTGTTACAGTATTTAAAATGACCATATAGAAAACCTCTTTAATGACACTCTATTTGACAGCTCACGTGGTTTTGCAGCATGTTACATTGGACAGCAGATTAGTAACTTGATTAGTTAAGACTTTTGCCTGAAGGAGTAACCATTAGGTATGTGTTTCCCACACCTCAAGAGGCTAGAATACCACACTGTCAAAAGACCATCTGTTTCTTTCTCTTAATGACTACTGAACTTTAAAAGTTTGCTTGTCAATGGTTAAGTGGTCTTTCTCTCTCTCCTTTTTTTTAAACATAGCAGTGTTATTTATAGAAATTCTCTATTAATAGTATTTTACTTCAACACCTGGCTCTTGTCCATATTTTCATACAAAGAAGAGAGAGATTTAAAAATATCAGCATGAAAAAATACATATGTGTTAAAATTCTTAGGAGTCTAAATACTGCAAACTAACTAAAGGTGGTCCAGCATGTACTAGCACCTTTCATATCCTATGGGAGAGTAAAGCAGACTTTCTTTCTATTTATTTATTATTCTTCCTTTCCCTGTTCTTACACAGCTTATATTGTAGGAGAGACAAGAGAAAATAAAGAAAAAAAGATGGTACTGCACAATAGTAAATGACAGGATGACAACAAAACAATGGAATAAGAATAATTTAGTCAGGTTGGCTTTTTCTAAAGCAGTTATCTGTGTAATAATTCTTGTAATGATCTATTTTGAGATATCAATATATTGCACTGGATTTTCCTCTTAAACTCTGCAGAGATAATGAATGAACTCTGGACTATGTACAATCAACAGGTCAGATAGTCTGACCCCTGAATAATTTAACAAGAACTCCATCTGGCTGTATCCTCATAAATCACTCCAGTGGAGGTTTACAAAATAATATTACAATTCAAAGCTATTTTAAGGATTTGTTTATTTTAAAACAGTAGTTGAAAATTTATAATTAGTGGGGCCAGCAGTTAGCGTAATGGCTATGTCGCTGGACTCCCACGTAGTCGACCGCTGTTTGAGCCCCAGACCTGGTGGCTTAAACTCACGCCGGGCGTGTGTGCGTGCGTGCCCAGGATCCCGAGAGGAGAATGGAGGAGAAGGGATTGCGGCATGGCCATCCCCCTTTGGGGGTGATTTCTCGCTTTCTGTCTCTCTGTCTCTCTCTGTTTGTCTGGCTAGTGCACGTGCCCTATAGCAAAAAAACACCTCTCCAAAATAGAAGAAAAAAAAAGGAAAATTTATAATTAGCAGGATACCATATTTTGACATAAGAGTTATTTTGAAATATTAAGTTATTGAACTCCAATATGGATTTTTTCATAAGCTTCTAATATCTTCTTTAATTGTATGATAATTTAAAATAAAAGCTCTAGATAACATGATTAGTTTAGCTTCATTTTATGGCCATGTAAACTTTACATATATCAGTTATTTATGTGGATGTTTCCTTCTCATCTGGTAAGGCTTTATTACAGGATAATGTATGGTATTCAAAGGCAAGAAGAGTTCAATATGGTCTTAAATTCTCTATTTTGCAGTCTACTGAGTAAATGCAGAATATATGTAATGATGTTGAACCTCTCAGAATTTGAATGACAATTTCAACAACCAAGTATAAAGCAACATGCAATATGTTTTTCTTGTCTGACATTCAAAATTAAATGAAGTAATTAAGACTTTTACTTTTTAAATCTGTAAATTGTTATCTCTCTCTATAATGTCTCTGAAAATATGAACACAGTAATCTACGGATTGAACAAGTTGTTTCTGAATGATAAAGAAACTTTGTTGGATTAAGTGGCATTGGGATTAGGCACTTCATTTCATCTTCAAAATTAGTTGGAAAAATTGACCAAAAAATGAAATAAAAAAATGGGAACATATTCATTTCTTAGGTTAAGAAGCAACCCAGGGAATTTAATTATTGCAGAAACAAGTTTAATAAGGGATGAACCCTATAATGTTTTATTGAAGTGAAGCTCTTTCATTTTCCTAATGCCTTGAAATTACATAGAAATTTGATTAATTGTAAAGTCAGAGAAGCAGGGTAGTGTGGGAGGCAGGAGATGGAGTATGGAAGCAGTTTTTGGACACTGCTCAAGAAAATCTGCAATAGGATATCGTGTGTCATTATTATTGAAACTATCTAGTACTTCCAATGCCCCATGCTGTGTGTTTTAAATATTTATTACATCATACTTCTTTGACCACATTTACAAGGTATAAAGGACTTTATATGCCATACAGTGGAAAAGAAAACTATTGGTTTGGGAACTTTCCATTCAGAGTATAAACATCAGAGGAAATTTCATGTACGGAGTGTGATGAAAGGAAACTTGGACCACTGTGAGTGCCTATAATATGCCAGACTGTATTAACTGCCCATTACAATTTTAACACATAAAATCCTGAGATCAACTTTTCAAAGATGATATTTGTTCTTTCTGATTATGCAAATGAAAGAAATAATAGGTTCAAAGAGATTAGTTTCCATTAGGTCACATAGCAAGAGAGTACAGGAGCAGTGATTCAAATCCAGATTTGTCTGTTCGCAAAACCCACAGTATTTCATGACGTATCAATGTATTTCCAGCACTGCTTCTCCCTTGGTTTAAATTTTTAATGTCATTTATCTGAAGTGTGGGATTTTAACTTGTAAGTCACTGTAAAGGAAGGGTTTAGCAGAGCTCTCTTTATAGTACATCTGGCCTGATGAGTGAGCTAAGTGGCACTGTACTGAACCATAACTAATTTAAAGATATTTTACTGGCAACACTGACTCCTAAACTTTGGCAGAAAATGATATATTTTATTTTACTTAAAATTTCCAAAATTTTGATTGAAATCCAGTTGAATTGGGAAGATTAAAAACAAACAAACAAACAAACAAAAAGCAATCGGTACATGGTTGTTCATTTGATTTGGAGAATGTGAACAAAAATGAATTATTTGGTTCTTCAGTTTGGGATCTCGACATATTTGGTTTATCATGTAACTTGTGAGTGTGGAGAGGACATAATTTTAGGGTATATTTATACATTTTACACTGACTTTTCTAATAGAATTCTAATACAAGTTCATGACTTTCAGCTAGAAGTAATGTTACTGCAATAGGAATAGCGTGTTGCTATTGGGTTGTCAGAAAAGTCATGATATATATTTTTCTGTGTTTTTTTTTTATGCAAAAATGGGTCATGACTTTTCTGAGTACCGAGTACTATTAAATCTTGATAATATAGACAACCAAATTGCATACACACTGCTGAGATTAGTATGAGCAAATACCGTTAACTGAACCATTTTTCATACTGCTGCAACTTGCCAACTTTGCCTGCACTTCTTTTCCACCAACAGGCCTGGTGAGGTGGCTTAGCACAGGAATTGTCTGGATTTATATCCTAGTGCTGTTATTTCTGATTAGTTATATCAGGAAGAAGTTACCATACGCCTCACATAGTAGTGCTTCAGTCCTTTCTTCAGTACAATAGTCAGAATAATGATGATATCTTCTTGGGACTATTGGGAAGATGAAAGGAGCTAATTACTGTAAGGAACTTAGAAGAATGCATGTCCCACTGTAAGTATTTTATTAAGTTTCTTAATTTTATCTCTGGTAACACAGCCTTCTTTAAATAGATTGATTTCTAAATCCATCTCCATAATATATAATATGTATTACTTCTTGTGCAAAATCTTAAGAACAAGTCATTTTGTCTTTATAGAGAGGGGTATCATAGGCAATGTACTATCCATTAGTCATTTGGATATACTTAGGTATATGATGAATAAGGTATCAGGACAAAAGAATACAAAAATAAAATAATGAAACCTTTAATATCTCATACTATACTGGCTCATTTTGATTTTTAGGGTTTTTATAAATAAAATATTTTCACTCACAATGCTCTTTTTTATTTTTTGTAAGAATACTTTATTTTTTTTCTCATAAAGCAGTAGTGTTGAATCGTTGAATGTTTTCTAATGCTGCACAGTTGGAGTCTGATGATTCATCTTGCATCTTAAAACCTAAGGTCTATATTTGCTTACAAAAGGAGGTGGTAAAACAGAGATAAACATAGCTGTTTTCAATTACAGTTTATGGTGTATATTGTGAATTTTAGACCTTATGATACATGTACTATTTTTCATAGTATCCATCGCATGGCATATGCATACAATTTATATAATGAGTATATCATATGAATGTGTTTTATGTATGACATAGAATCAGTCCAGAGTGCTTAACATTTGTATGTGTCATAAAACTGCATTAAATATGTGTGTATATGTAAGTATATATACACACAAACACACACATTTTATTTATATATATAATAAAATCTGAAATATAAATAATACATAAATAAAATATATATGTGTGTATATGTATGTATGTGTGTGTTATCTATCTATCTATATATACAGATATATGAGAGAGATTTTTGCTACAGGGCTCATGCACTCACTAGAGAGACAGAGAGAGAGAGAGAGAGAAAGTGGGACATCACCCCTCAAGGGGGATGGCCATGCCACAATCCCTTCTCCTCTTGGGATTTTGGGCATTCATGCACACATACCTGGTGTGATTTTCAAGCTTTTGGGTCTGGAACTCAAAGCACGGTCAGCCATGGTCCAGCACCTTAACCACTATGTAACTTGCTAGCCCCAAGTGCATCAAATATTAAAATGTTTATCACCAGTGATGTAGAAAAGTACTCCTATTTTGATCAACAAGTCATTATATTGCTTGTGTCTTTTCTGTGAATGTTAAAAGAGTGGATAGATTCTTATTTAAAGGAATAACTTTCATATTTGGATACAGTCTATTAAGAGCAGGATGATAAAAAGACTGGAATGATTTCATTAACAAGTCAGAAAGGACACTTTGATTTGTTTCCCACGTGGGAAAGCTTCTGTGATTCCCACCCAAAAACACAGGCTGGAAAGTAGAATTTGAGAAGATAACACACTATAATGATGAGGAGTATTACCACCGAGATTTTAGAAGAAAAGGTCTTAATATTTCCTTGCACAATGTCATGTTCTCTCAAGCATATTTAAATACTTACGTAAAGATTTCTATCAGCACAAGATACCAATCAACCTGAAACTTTCTTCTTCCAGGTATTCAAAACAACTTTGTTCTTTATTTTCCTTCCTACTCTGAAATATAAATACATGGATGAACACTCTGTTGATGTTATTAGTGTTCTTTGTGTGTTGGGGAGAAAGTTGCACTTCAAAAGAAGCCAGAAAGAATTGAAAATACAAAACAATAAACAGAGATCAATAAAACAGTGAATGCTATTCTCCTTCCTACTGGGCAATTTCATGTGTCACAAATGTAAAAGGGGAAAATGTTCATGACGATTTGACTCATTATAAAACATATTTTTTAAAAAAGCTTAGTTTTTGAGAATGCTTATTGAAATTCAAAGTGTTTCTTTTATTTATAGTGCATTTAATATTTCCTAATGCTGATTTACTGTGTCTGTGCATATAGGCGTTCTTGACAAACCTGCTACCATGCGGTACTACAGCATGGCCTCTCTTGCAAATAGAGAAAAACGGAAATCAGCAAGTTTAAAGTTCCCAGTTCTCCATTTAATGAAACAGTTGGGTTTATTTTGGTTACAGTCATACTTCTGGGCATCTGAATATTCTGTAATAGTGTCTGGGAGTTTGTCAGGGACTTAAAGTAGAGTCATTTCTCAGTATATCTTCTCTTAAATTGATTTTGAAGGCCTTGGGCTACCTAGCAATCTCCTCTACTTTCTGCTCTTGGTTGTGGTGACTAATTCCATTTTCACAGAGCCTCCTGGAATAAGAAAAACTGCAACTGTGTGGAATTCATGTAAGAAATCTAGCTAAACATGTTGGGTGTGTTATGTTGTTTGATATTTTCCAAGAAAATAATGCTTTTTTTTTTTTTTCCCTTAACAAACAATAGTTGTACATATGTGTGAGGTACAATGTGACTTCTCAGTTTAAGAATACAATGTGTAGAAGCCAGTAGGTGGCATGGTGGTTAAGGGTGCTGGGCTCCCATATGGCCAACCACTGCTCAAGTCCCAGACCTGGCAGCTTGCTTTCTTGCTTTCTCACTTTCCCTTTCTCTCTCTCTTTCTCATTCTGTCCCTCTCTGGTCAAATTTAAATAAATAAATAAAGTTAAATAAAATATTTTTTTAAAAAAGTCATATGATGTATAGTAACTAAAATAAGGTAAATAGTGGAACGAGCAGTAGGCATAATGGCTATGCTGTTGGACTCCCATGTAGTTCAAGTCCCGGACCTGGTGGTTTAAACTCACGCCAGGTGCGTGTATATATGTGCCCAAGATCCCGAGAGGAGAATGAAGGAGAATGGCTTGCAGCGTGGCCATCCCCCCTGTGGGGTGATTTCTTGCTTTCTGTCTCTCTGTCTCTCTCTGTCTTTCTGGTGAATGCACATGCCATTTGGCAAAAACCTCTCAAAACAAAAATAAATAAAGGTAAACAGTATACTAGTCAACAGCTCATGACTTAGCACACTTTCTTTGCTGGTTTATACCTCCCTTAGGTTAATATTCACATGATTATTATATAAAGGGCATTTGCACTAGAGAGTATATTTCTAATTCTTACATTATATAGATAGATAGATAGAGATGAGTTGTTGTTGGTTTTTTTTGTTTGTTTGTTTGTTTTTTTTTGCTTTTGCCATAGGGTGCATGTGCTCACTAGAGAGAAAATAGAGAGAGATGGTGAGAGGGATAGTGAGAAATCAGCCTCCAGAGAAGATGGCCACATCAAAAAAACCTTCTACTCTATTCTCCTTTCAAGATTTTGGTCACTCATACACACATACTTTTGTGCTTTTCAAGCTGCTGGGTCCAGGACTTGAACTGTGCTTGGACAGGTGGGAATCTACGGAATCTATCACTTACCCACCAAACCACCTGCTGACCCTACTCTATAGTTTTTTTAAATATAAAAGATATATAATTTGAGTGAAACAATAATGGAAGTTAAGGTATTTCATACAGTGAACTTTAATTTTAAAATAATAATCAGGATGTATTAAGAAAACTTAGGAGGTTTTGGTGATGGTGCAGCGGCAACATAACATAAGGTTGACCCACAGGGAAGGTTTGAGAGACCTCCTGGAATACACAGGGCACACATGTGGCACATGGTCTAGGCTGGCTGGAGTTGGGGACAGATTGCAGAGTAAAGACCCTGCTGAGGGTATTTGTTTCTCTCTTTCTCACTGTTTCTCTTGCTCATAGAAGAAAAAAAAATGAAAAAAAAAGTTCTTCAAATAAAACATAATGCTTTATATATGTCCTAGTAAGCTTTATAAAGCATTTCATAGGTACATAAATATTTGAAAAAATTACAAATGACTATAAAATCATTCCCTTAATTTCACCGTTAGATTCTGAGTACAAATATATTCAATCATGGCTAATAACTCATGAAATGGCCCTTTATGTACTTCTCTAGATACAATTTCTTCAAAACATGAGCTAGCATAGTATGAGTTTATTTGGAGAGTCACCTTTCACTTTTATTTAATCTTTGTAAAATACATATAGAATTTATCATTTTAACAACTTTAGGTGTAAATCTAGTGGCATTCATTATGTTCAGAAAATTGCGGGCTAGCCTTGGGCCCTAGTGCTTGGGGAAGCCAAATCCCACATGGTCTACTGTGGTTCAGATTGTGGCCCTAGCACCTTGAGGTTCACCGGGACAAATGTGCGTGTGACTACACAGTCCTGACAGGATGGAGAAGTATACCACACCCCCTCGGAGAGTGCTTTTTCTCTCCTCCATGGACAAGCACACATGTACAATCTAACAAAAAAATAAAAAAGAAAGTTGTGAAGATATTACAACTATTTATTTCCAAAACGTTTTTTGTTTTTTT
>NW_006160173.1:1985275-2005732 GCF_000334495.1 Tupaia belangeri chinensis
GGGACACGAACTGCGGTCGACTACGTGGGAGTCCAGCGACATAGCCATTACGCTAACTGCTGGTTCCCCTTTCCAAACGTTTTACTATCCTAAACAAAAATTCTGTACTCATTAATCATTGGGTAACAAAATTTTACCTAGTAAATTTTAAGATTTTTGTATGCACTAAATTTATAAATTGGGTATGATGATTTATAAATTAGTATACAGAAATAAGTATCATTTATTTTGTAATTTTGCACAAAATACATATGTATATATATCATACACATAGACATACATATTTTTGTGTGTATGTATTATATTAACAAAAATTTGCATCCATATGTTGATTCCACATTAGATCAGTGTATTGTATATTTTGAGAATCAACTCAATTTCAAATTATACATGTACATATTAGTATATTCAACCAGCATATGTATATATATACACACACATACAAATAGGCATGTGGTCAGATATTTATTTAAATTATATATTGATATCTACATTTTGGGACAGTTCCAGTATCATATAGTCATATATATAAGAAAATTTCTTAGATGTTAAAAGGAGCAATATGGTATTTGAAACTAAGGGTATTTTTACTATAACCCAAATGGCATTTTCACTTTTAAAGGTCTTTTCAAATCACTGTTTTGTAACTCATTAATAGAAAGTAACATTATTTTCTGGCCTTTTCTGTCTTAGAATCTCTGAGGTGTATAATTTCCCAAGAACTTGAGTTACCAAATTTATCTACTTCCTTAATGTTAAGTCCTACTATATTTGTTTTTAAACTATTTAATTTTCTAGTTTTTTCCCCCACCTTTTTTTATCTTCCATTAAAATGTTTGCTATGAAAACGTCCATATTTCTTCCTCAGTGTTCTAGGGTGGCCTGGAAATAATTCCAATGCATATATTATGTAAACTATAGATTCTCCTTTAGCACTTGAAATTTTATTTTACCAGAGCCTAGGCTATAAATTTTTACTTCCCTAGAAATATTTGAGCAATGTCCTTGAAATGAATTTTTGGATAATATTGTTTTTGTCATGATGCCCTGAAAGTAGCAATAATTTCAGCCCTGAAATATTCTGGGTATTTATTTTCTGGATATTTATTCATACTCAGTATGGATATAGGGATTTTTTTTCTCAAATGATAGGCCTTTTGTTCCTTATATAACCTATTATTTATGGATTCCTTACCATTGCATAAACAGAGAGGTACAAGAGTACCTTAAGAGAAGGTACTTCAAAGGAAATTATCAACATTCAATGGCTAAAAGCCTAATCTTTCCCCACATAAATCCATACAAACTTCCATTTTTAAAAATTAAATTAATATTCTATGTAAAGCCTTCAGTCTTATCTATCTTTGGACTGCTAACAGAAATACCTTAGAGTAGGTGAACTTAAGAGAATAAAAATGGATTTTCACTCACAGTTCTGGTGGGTAGGAAGTCCAAAGGAACCCCAAAAAGGTTAAAGGAAGCACTTTTAGCATAGCAGTGCATTGTCTGTATCTACGACTTTATTTCTGCCTTATTTCCTCTTTTTATATACATATCAGAATTCAATCATAAAGGCCTTGCCCTAATGACACTATCATTCCCCAAAGCCAACCACTACCCTAGGATACCATAAAGGAATAAAGTTTTCACTTAGTACAGTTAAGTCATAACACATGGATTTGGATAGAATATTCGATTCTTAAACATGAAACCCTAGGGGACTAACTATTATCCAGATGATAACAATCAGCTCCATTCTTTCTGAAATGTTTTTCTAATTTAGGGAGACCAGACCTATGTTATTTAGGATTTTTCCTTTTCGGTCCTTTTAAACCAAATTCTTCCCACCCCAAACAACAGACCCTATAAACATCAAGGCGATGAGTTTAGTTTCACATCTTAATAACGCAACTATTATAAATTTCTCTGACATTCTTTATGCTTTTTCATCCTAAGTCAAAAACTTCTACAAAGAAAAAAAAAAAAGAGAGAAATCAAACATGTCAGGTACCCGGGTTCCTGATATTCTCATGTACAAATTCTTTATATCCTTTATCTGTCTAATAGATTCTTCATTTAACCATTAAAAGAACTCTTGAATTTAATGTACATTATAGTCATATGACAGCCTTTGGGTTTTGATTCATATTTTATGATGACTGACACTTGTCTTCATGCAATTTGCCAGTGTAATATGCCAAAGACTATATGGAATTGAGCACCCAAAAATTCTTGCCAAAATAGTAACATAGAAAGAGTAAACATAAACAAACAAAAATGTGCAGTGTCTTTTTTTCAATATGATAACAATCCAGAATAATTTACTATAATTTATATTTTGCAAAGTACAAAATGAAATTAATAGCATTGTATGGGCTTATGCCCATCTAGCAACAAAATATGCTTTAATATCCAATACATATTTAGTGAGAATCTGAGTTTCTTCTCAGACTTAAGAATGCAAAGGGAACTCAGGGGCCAGCTGACGGTGTAGCAGTTCCATCACTGGATTCCCACATGGCCAACTATGGTTTTAGTCCCAGACCCAATGACCTGAAATTCATGCCGGAGGTGTGTGCGTTCATGCCTAAGATCCTGGGAGGATAATGAAATTGCCGCATGGCCGTCCCCTCTGCGGGGGGGGGGGGGGGGGGAGGGGGTATGATTTCACACTTTCCCTCTCACTGTCTCTGTCTCTCTCTCTGTCCTGTGAGTGCATGTGCCCTAAGGCAAAAACCTCTACAAATAAAAAAAAAAAAAAAAAGAGAAATCAACCATGTCAGGTACCCAGGTTCCTGATATTTTCATGTATAAATTCCTAAATGTCCCATATTTTCAAAATTATTGGGTTGTCAGGAAAAGTCATGACACATTTGCATACAAAATAAATGATGAGTTTCCCGACAACCTAATATAACTATTGTCCCATATTCTGAGAATTACGATGCACTATGAAGAAAAGACATTTTGACTCTATAACCCTTTGGATTTGCCTCTCTATATAAAATGTATAAATTCCTAAATGTCCCATATTTTCAAAATTATTGGGTTGTCAGGAAAAGTCATGACACATTTGCATACAAAATAAATGATGAGTTTCCCGACAACCTAATATAACTATTGTCCCATATTCTGAGAATTACGATGCACTATGAAGAAAAGACATTTTGACTCTATAACCCTTTGGATTTGCCTCTCTATATAAATTCCTGTCTGAAAATCGGTCCAAAGCATTGTTAACATCCATTCCTTCATGGTTCACTACACATATTCAGACATAGGCTTTAAGTTATTCCTTAAAGAACACCACCAGGTGATTTAAACTGGAAAAAATAACCATATCCATAGGAATAAATCAAACACATCAATGTCCTGCACAACTACATGTAGAAAAAGAATATATGTATATGCACATATATATATACACACATACACACATATGTACACACACACATATATAAATGTTACATATATAGCATTTTGCCCCCAAAATTCAAATTGACATCAGTAAAATCATAATTAATTGCTTATACACTATTCTGTGGTCAACATAATTATATTTTTCTAACATGAAAACTAACCATATATTGCAGTAAATAAAACTTATAAATACACTCTCTGACTCATTTTTTTATTTTTATTTTTCTAAGAGTCATTACAAGAAAAATAAATAAAAGTTTTACCCCAAGAGGCATATTTAACGTTATGCCTATGGGTAACTCATTGGAAATTCTGTGATGTTTAAGGAAAAGAGATGATGAGCATGCGGTGATACAAAACCTCATAATGCATGTGTTTCAGATTTGAAAGTACTGCTAGCATCGGAAACACAATTACATTCAGTGTAGTTCCCACTTCAAGCTAATAATGACCTTCAAAACTTGTCCTTGTTTATGGCTGCTGAGTTAAGAACAGAGTAGCAGAGTAGAAAATGATGACATCAGGGTCACAGCAGGTAACTTAGTCTCATTTGGAGTAAAACTCATTTGCTCTTCAGTGAAACATACAATTTATAATTTTTTATATTGCAAAGTATTTAAACGATCCACACATTAAGCTGCAATCTTCTGAAAATAACTTCATGAAAACACTCTTGTAACTCTAAGTATTATCGTAAAAGGAATGTCATTTTAATTTTTATAGTGTCTGTAATTTATATTGCAAAGGTACACATCTTTATAGGCAATTGTAGGGAGAACAATAAGAAATGGAGACATTTTGGCCAATACTGGGAATACCTTACACAAATTCAAATGTTAGGTCTGTTATCATCTTATTTACATAAATATAGTTTGACTACCATATTGAAGATGTCTTATAATAGCTTGGGAGGAAAGACTGTTAATTAATCTATTTCAGGCACAAATGCTTAAGTAGATACAATCTAATTTTAATTTCACTATTATTTTAATAGTTAGAAAATTTTAACTATTATTGAAGAAAAAGTATTTTTGTCTCTCTTTTTTTTGAGAGAATTTTGCTATAGAGTATGTGCACTCTCCAGAAAGACAGAGAGAGACAGAGAGACAGAAAGCAAGAAATTACTTCCTAGCAGGTATGGCCACGTCGCAATCCCTTCTCCTTTATTCTCCTTGGGATCTTGGGAATGCATGCACACGCGCCTGGTGTGAGTTTAAGCCACCAGGTCCAGGTCTCGAACCGCGGTCAAATACATGGGAGTCCCGCAACTTAGCCATTATGCCAACTGCTGACCCCTCTCTCTATTATTGTAATATCAAAGTGTGTCTTAGCAATTCACTACAAAAATAGCAAATTCTTTCTGACAGATTCTAATCAAAAGATTTCCCCAATAGATTTGATTGCCTTGTAGACCTATAGGCATTTCATGGAATCTATAGGGAATTGATTCTAGCACCTCTCTCCAGTCCCAACAACCAGGATACCAAAATTCAAGAATGCTCTATTTTTGTAATATCAAAGTGTGTCTTAGCAATTCACTACAAAAATAGCAAATTCTTTCTGACAGATTCTAATCAAAAGATTTCCCCAATAGATTTGATTGCCTTGTAGACCTATAGGCATTTCATGGAATCTATAGGGAATTGATTCTAGCACCTCTCTCCAGTCCCAACAACCAGGATACCAAAATTCAAGAATGCTCAACCCTTATATAAAGTGATGAGGTATCTATATAAATTATGCACATCCTCTGTTCTACTTTAAATCATCTCTAGATTGCCTGTGATACCAAAAAGAACGTAAATGTTGTGTAAATAGTTGTTGTACTAGATCCTGTCCAGGCAGAGATGGTTAAGACAGCTGAAACCCCGTGTTCAGTGCAGTTGGAGTCCTGGACCTGGTGGTTTGATAAATATGCAGGGTGCATGTGCGTGCCCACATCCTAGGACAGGGTGGAGAAATTGAGAAGGTACTGCAGTGCGACTGTGCCCAATTGGGGGCATTCTCCTTCTTCTGTCTCTGTCTCCCTGTCTCTGGTGCACAGGCCCTCTGGCATTGAATTGATGTTCCTTGAAGACAGGAAATTGGTTGCAGATTTACAGGGCTGAAATTTTCTTCTGAAATATGAGACATCAGGGTCACAGCAGGTAACTTAGTCTCATTTGGAGTAAAACTCATTTGCTCTTCAGTGAAACATACAATTTATAGTTTTTTGTATTGCAATCAATTCCTTTCATTTCCATGAATTCTCAGCTTAATCCTTTCTAAAGTTGAGAATTGGAGTGAATGCTAACACTGAGCCTGGGCTTCCAAAAACATTCTGATATGCCAAGTTCGTCTGAGCTACCTTAGAATAATTCCTCTCTCCCTTCCATTAGAAGATGGAGGACAAGAAATTTTGAATGGATATTTGCCAGGAATAGGAATTAACACTGTGTGTGTGTGTGTGTGTGTGTGCGTTATGGAAATGAATAACAAAAGAAACTATCAGGGAGCCAGTCATTTTATACCGAACCCATGCTGTCTGACACATACTGCTCTGTTTCCTTTAACCATCAATGCTACACTCTAACTTGCTGATTGTTCTCCTTTTTGATCATTGTAAAATGTCACTCCTTTTGTCCCTCCAAATTTCACACTCTATTTTGCAACAGGTGTAATATTTCTTTAAACTCATCTATTTATTTGTACTTACTTTAGAAAGACATTACTCAGAATCTCATCAATACAACATTTTTTATTTTTAAATTTTTGTTCTTGGGTATGTATACTCATTGGAGAGAGAGGGAAGACAAGACTGGAAAACATTCCCCAGAGTTGGGGAGAGGAATGGCCATGCCTCAATACCCTTTCCTACAATCCTTCTCAAGATTTGGGCATGTATATACTCTGGTGTGTTTTTCAGGCTGTTGGGTCTGGGATCTCAAGCGTGCTGTTGGCCAAATGGGATCCAGTCACCTTGGCCACCATATCCCTTGCTGGCCCATCAATTTTCTTTATTTTTTTTTCTTTTTGGTATTTTGTCTTAGGTTACCTCCCAAAGAGAAGGACAACATAGAGAGAGGGAAAGTAAGAAATAAACTGCCCCCCCACCCCCAAGAAGGAAGGCCATAGTGCAATCACTCCTCTTTCATTCTCCTCATGGGATTTGGGGCATTCATGCACACATGCCTGGCATGAGTTTCAAGACACTGGTCTGGGACTCAAACCACAGACATATGAGCGACTAGTGCCTTAACCATGACGCCACCTGCTGCTCCCCCCCCCACAATTTTTTTAATAATAATAAAATTTAGATAGAAATTTATTTAAAAGTGTTAAAGAAGTACCACTTTTTAGGTATTCATATATAGAAGAACTTTTATTTGGTCACGGGTAATAAAGGTCATGCATGAAAAGGTTGAATCTGCTAAGGATGAAGGTGATGGGTTCAGATTCTCCTTTGTTCAAATCTTTATTGACGATCAGATGTGGAAAAGAAATCTACAGGTAAGTTAAATTTGTTCTCCCACATAAACACTTTTATTTCACTTTCAATTATGTGTCAAGATAAGGAAAAATCTTATTCATATTTAAAAATCTAAGCTCTATATTTGTTGTTATTATTTTTTTTAGGCTAAGTTCTAAAAGTAGTGACCTTGACTGGAATTACTGAAATACTTAATAGTCAGCTTCTAGTGTGTTTTAAAACTCTTTCTGAAAATGATTAGATGACTTAGATTATTTTATTATTTGTTTTCTTTTCTTGGTCAAACCAAGTGAGGCTGTGTTTATGTCTCATACATTTAAAACACAGTTAAAAAAATAAATACAGTGGCCCTTCTTTCTCTAAGAAAAAGTATATACTTTTTTTATGTGCCACTATCAAACTTGGTGATTTTTGTTCCCAGATATTATACCTATTTACTTATACGGATTGACTTCTACTTTCCACGGGTGATACTAAGAATCTTGTTCATTTCTTACCCATGCGTTTTATGTATTCAACAAAAAGATACTTCATTTTAGTATTGTTATTTCAAAATAATTTATAGAAATAGAATTTTAAGAAAAGAATGTAAACCTTACCTTCATTATTTTTTACATCATTTTTATAACTTGAAATAGAAGACTACATGTTTCCATGTTTAGAGCAACATAAAATAAAACTCTCTTTCATTATGAATTACTAAGTAAAAATTAACCTTGTTCGGGTGCAAATAGACTAATAGAAAATGGAATTCCTAAAATAAAGGGGTTTATTTGTTTATATTACATTGTATCTCATTAGACTGAACTCTAAATATTACATTTTTGGTAACAGTGTCATAACTTTTAGTTTAATAGATTCACAAGTTAAATATACAGTTTTTGTTTGAAGTAGACTATTTAAAACTTACTTAATGGAATTTGTAAACATCAATTAATATATCAGCAAGAGTCATTTAGAGAAAGAAAATGTTGAATACTAAAGCTCTCTAGGGCTGCCCCTGTAATACAGTAGTTAAGAGCTAGACAGAGAAAGCCAGATCTTATATGGCCATGGTTCACGTCCAAGCCCCTGTGGCTGGAAACTATTCCTCCGTGTGTGTGTGTGTCCAGCATTAGAAGAGATGGAGAATTGGAAGAAGAGGGATTACAGCACAATTTGCCCCCACTAGAAACGGGGAGGGAGCATTCTCTTTCTCTTTCTCTCACACCCATGTACATGCCTTCTGACATTAAAAACAATGATCCTCTAACAATTTACATTTTTGTGTCTTTGAAGTTATATTCTAATTTTAGTGGGAGAAATAAGTTACAATGAGCAAAGATGACATGGACGTTTTTAGGTACAAAATTAATCCCTCATCTTCCTAGAGTCAGTACGTGGTCAGCATGGCCCATGCCCATGTGTTTCTTATTTTCACCTCTGATACCTTGCATCATGCAAATTGTTATTCTGAATCACAGCTCTAAATATGAGATCTACCCTCAGTCACCTAAATTAACTGATAGTATTTATATTCAAACATGATAGTACCTTACTTTTTAGAGTACTGTGCTTTTTACAAGTCACTTATACTTACATTTTCTTATTTAATTCACATAGGAATAATTTTAGTATTATTGCTGTTCTTGTTCGAGACAGGAAGAACTGAACTCAGATAGACCAGGCTATTTGTTAGGGTCATGGACTCAAGATCACATGCTTAAGATCATAGATTCAAGACTTATACTCAAGTCCTCTAGGTTTAGATTCAAAGTGTTTTCTCCCCTGTGTCTGGCTGCCCAGTGATATCTTGAGAGACATTTTAGGAAAAAAAAAAATAATGAGCAAAAACGTATTTATTATTTAAAGCTCAAAGTAGATTTTTAAAGAGGTCTTTACTACAGGGCTTGTGTGCTCCCTGGAGAGACAGAGATAGTGAGAAGGAAAATCATCCCACAGGGGCATGGCCACCCTGCAATCCCTTTTCCTCATTCTCCTCCTGGGTTCATGGGTACGCAAGCACACGTGCCCTGATTGTGAAGCCACCCGGTCTGGAACTCAATCTGCAGAGAGTCATGTCAGAGCCCAGCAATGTAACCACTGCCCCATCTGCTTAGTCATGTTGGAGCCCAGCAATGTAACCACTGCCCCATCTGCTGGACCCCTCAAAGTAGATTTTTATAAGCAATTAATCACTGAACATCTTTCACTCAGTATTCTGCTTAATGAAAAGTCCACTGAGTTTAAATGACCTACTCATTTCTGATATCTCACATGAAGCATTGAATATTACTCAGGTGTTTTCTTAATACATTGCAACAATAATTGCTATCCAAAGTCCTTAAAACTAATATGTGATTTACCTTATCCAAATAAAATATCAACTATTAGTTTGTAGAGAAAACTATAATGTAGTATCAATGTTCTTGAAGTCAGAAAGCTTCAGCAAAAAGTAAGAAAGCTATTTACAGGCTACCTCTAAGCAGGTGCAGATGTTTTATGAAATGTAAAGTACATCTTTATATATTTAAAATAAACATATAAATTTTTGTGCTCTGAAGTATTATCACAATATTTAGATTATCATTTGTCATATTGTCAAAGTGTTTTCTTCAGACCCTAAAGGTCCATGAATCAATCACATATTATATCAAATAAATTGAGGCTTGCAGAGTGTCCTATTTTCAATGATTTTGAAATTTTGTTCATTTCAAAGCAAACATGAAGGCCCTTGCCTTCCTTGGATAGGATAGAATATGTTTCAAACATGCCTGTAGCTGAGAAGTAAATCCATGTCATTCTTAATGGAATGGCTATCAGAGAGTTGCTGGATTTAGAATTATGTTTTAAAGTAATGAGTGAAAATGAAAGAATATATATAAGAGAAATTTCAAGGGTATGCTTACCTTGCTTAACTTCAACTTATTTTCCCAAAATTATAGATTCTGTTTTATGAAGAGTTTATTTTCGTTTTTTTTTTTTTCCCAATAAAATAAGAGCTATAAAAACAACCCAGAAATGCAGTATCACATCATGGTATTATATACAGCATAAATAACTTTTGAAGTTACTTTAAAAACATTCTAGAAAGTTCATTTAAATTTTGCGAATAGCTTAATTTTGTCTCCTCCTTTGCTTCATCTCTTCTTGGCAATATACTGATTGTGATTACACACCCATTCACCCCCTCACACAAAGGGTTCTTGTGTGTCCTTCCCTCCAGTCACTCAGGGAAGAAGTAAGACACCTCTAGAACGGGAAGAAAAAATTGTTATTTTAATTGTAGCTCAGCATTTATTCGTTATTTATTACATTTTAATTTAAAGACAAGAAATACATATTCTTTATACTTTGAGAAACAGCAATATGCTCATATATATAATTTGGGGAGGCTTTGCTGTAGGGTTCATGCTCTCACCAGAAAGAAAGAGACATGGAGACAGAAAGCGAGAAATCACCCCCAGAGAGGATGGCCACCCTGCAATCCCTTCTCGTCCATTCTCCTCTCAGGATCTTGGGCACACACGCACACACACACACACACACACACGCCCGGCATGAGTTTAACCCACTGGGTCCAGGACTCAAACCGCATCCGACCCCATGAGCGTCTATCAACATAGCCATTACTCCAACAGCTGGTCCCTCCACCTATTAATTATAAAAACAGACATCTTAAAATAAAATCTGAGTAGTTTATTCAACTTATTTAAAAAAATCTTATAGTTACCAAAACTTATTAAAAACTTGGGACCAACAGTTGGCATAATGGCTATGTCACTGGACTCCCATGTAATCAATCACGGTTCGAGTCCCATACATGGTGGTTTAAACTCACGCTGGGCGCCTGTGCGTGTGTGCCCAAGATCTTGAGAGGAGAATGGAGGAGAAGGGATTGCGGCGTGGCCGTCCCCCATTGGGGGTGATTTCTCGCATTCTGTCTCTTTGTCTCTCTCTTTTTTTCTCTTTAATTTTTTCTTTTCTCTTTTTAAATTTTTTAAAGAGATTTTTGCTATCGGGTGCGTGCGCTCACCAGACAGACACAGAGAGAGAAACAGAAAGTGAGAAATCTCCCCCCAGGGTGGATGGCCATACTGCAGTCCCTTCTCCTCCATTCTGGCAAGTGCATGCGCCCTATAGCAAAAACCTGTCAAAAAAAACCAAAAAACAACAACAACAAAAAAACCAACTTTATAGGTTGTGTAGCACCACTCTGTGATTGATGCTGAGGCAATCTGGCAAGTTCTTGGGTTTGGGTCCTAAAATCTCCATGTACTACTGAGTATGAGTATGTGGGCTGGCCAAGACTGGGTGTCGATTGCAGCATGAAGACCTTATTGGGGGTTTCTCTCCCTCTTTTACCTCTTTCTGCTCTTTTTCTCAGGAAAAGAAATAAATAAAATAATTTTTTGTGTTTGAAGTGTATTGCATTGATTTTTCCTCCTTCTTCTGGGTATATTTTTTCCTCTCTTTTGGGTATATGAGTAAGCAAGACTTTTCTTCTTTTAAATGAATGTTTCCATGTAGATACATTTTTTTAAAGAATTATTTTATTTAACTTTATTTATTTATTTTAATTTGACCAGAGAGGGACAGAGAGAGAGAGAAGGAAAAAGTGGAAAAGCAGGCTGCAAGGACCTATAATGTGGCAAAGATAATTGCTATCATTGAGAAGTGTGTTTTAATCAATAGGTACTTACTGGGACCAGCAGATGGCGTAGTGGTTACTTTGCTGGACTCCCACATGGCTGACTGTGGTTCAAGTCATTGACCAGGTGGCTTGAAAACCCCACTGGGTGCATGTGCATGCATGCCCAAGATCCCAAGAGGAGAATGGAGGAGAAGAGATTGTGGCGTGATCATCTGCCATAGGGGCTGATTTCTCACATTTCCTCTTATTGTCTCTAGTGAGCTCTTGCACCCTGAGGCAAAAACCTCTTAAAACAAAACAAAACAAGTACTACTAATGTATAGTGCCATGGGAAATGTATTTTAAAATATCATTACAAAAATGAAGCAATATTAAAGATGCTTAAATTTGGCCCAACATAAAGGCATCATCTAAGTTTAAGACAGAGTTTAGTAAGAAAAGATAGGAAAATCAAGAATAGTAGTGTTTGGGCTCTATTAACCAGTGGAGAGAAGCCTAAAGGGAATGTTAGAAAAGAAGTCATTGGTTATGACCTAGGATACCCAAGCACAATGATTATATCCAATTAAAAAGTCAAAACCATGCTACCCTAGATCTGCTGGTCAAGGGGACTCGATGCCACATGGTCGATGACAGAGTTTAAGTCCAGGACCTGGTGGCTTGCAAAAAAGGCAGCATACATGCCCAGATACCAAAAGGAGGGAGAAATGGAGAGAGGACTGTGGTGCTACCATTCCCTGTGGGGGTTGTTTTCTTAATTTCCCTCTGTCTCTCTGTCTCTCTCTGGAGAGCACATATCCCCACTGACAGACCTTTTTAAAAGTAAATAAAACATAAATAAAAATTCAAAACCAATTATTAATTTGCCTTTGTATTATATATGCTAAAATATTTTCTTGCAAACATCATTAGTAACATTCACAAATATAATCAGTTGAATTAGTATACTTCAGTACATAATAGGAACCAATGAAAATGGAATGAATCAACATAGATTTATTTTAAGTTTAGTGATTTCAAGATCTTTTTTAAGTTTTCAGTGGTTACCAACTGAAATTGAGAAGGCTCCTTTCTTGTTCAAGTATTATTCCCTATTATTTCCTAATGTGTTCAAGTTTCTCCTGTTATTCCAACATAACTATCAGTCACAACCTTCCAAAAATTCCCAACTAAAAATAATATGAACATTGTATCTGTAATGTATATATCAATGTTTATTGAATGTCATGTTTTTACTTCTGTTACCGCACCATTTTTTTCTTAGGCAATTATATTAGCTATATCTGTTACCGACATTGTCTCGTGTTAAAAATAAAACTATTTTTCACTGGCACAAGCAAAAAGTTTAAGTTGCCAATTAAAGTGAAGCGAAGCATCAGAGGGAAAATTTTAATTGTACTTTCTTCCTTGTGAGTTTATGTCTTTTCTTTCTACCAGTGTCCAACACTATTAATTCAGGCCTGCGGCTCTAAATGATTTAGACTAGGAATTCCCTGAGGATACTATGTTTCTCAGCCAGCACCAGGAATGCGGTCATTGCCTCACATGTCTACTGGATTGCTAGTGTGACAAAATTAAACATTTAATGTTGTGTGAGCCTAAGTTTTGTACTTCTGCCAGGAGTGTAAGAAAACATCACCTGAGCCTATCCCTGTGCGAGGTATGCTTTCTCTGAACTGATAAAATAGAATAGAAAATTTAATTCTCTAGCGGTAACTACTTATGAGAAGGTGTTTTGATTTTTGTTTTCTAATGGAGAAATAAATCTTCACCTGTAGCAATACAATAGCAAGATGGAATTGACTGCTGCCTAGAACTGCCATGAGTTAGAGGTTTTAGTATTTTTTGGACTAGCCCTATTTGTTAAATATGCTGAAAGCAAGCTTTAATTATAAATTTTGCTGACATGGGGAAATTGGAGTTATCCTAAATTTTTAAAAAAATCATATTTGACTCACTCAATTATGTAATATTCACTTTTGTGACAATTTAAAAACAAAAGAAGTAATGTATTAATTGGGCTTCCTTTAAGGATTGAAAAAAAAAGTTAACTTTCAATCCCTTAATTTTAAATTGAAGGGGAAAAATGAATTTTAATATTCTTAAAAATACTATACCCAAATACATTTTACAGTATGTCTCCAATTTACTTGTTTTATACCATATTATTATCTTACTTAAATTTATATAAAAATAGTCTCTGGGGTTTGTAGGTGATGAGGTGGTTAAGGCACTGGACTCCCAAGCTGCCTAACTGTGGTTCAAGTCCCAGACCCAGTGGCTTGAACCTCGTGCCAGGCGTGCGTGCATGTGTGTGTGTGTGTGTGTGTGTGTGTGTGTGTGTGTGCCGAAAATCCCAGGAGGACAATGGGAGAAAAGAAATTGATTACAGTGTGGCCATTCCCCTTGGCGGAGTGATTTTAACTTTTCCTCTCACAATCTCTCTCTGTTTCTCTCTCCTGCAAATACACACATCTTACGGCAAAAATCTTTTAAAATACAGAACAAGCAAGAAAATAAACAAATACACAAACAAACAAAAAAACACTCTACTTTAGTAGTGAATTTAGAAGTCATCCAAAACATGAAATTCAAGATCCTAGAACAGAATCTTGTACTTTTGTATATTGTATCTATTTCGCAGAGTACATTGCTTAGTACATAATGTTCCCATAATTGCTTGTGTACAGCAATATCTCAGGCATAAAGTTGATCTGTGGGTAACTTTGTGGTTTATATTCTTAAAAGTTAAAAAACTAAAACCACGCGTTAGACATGGCTGTATTACATAGACAAGAAAATGAGGTGACACATTAAGCCATCATTCCTATTGAGGACTATATTGACATACTGAATTATTTTAATCTTAATTAAAAATAATTGTGCTGTGTGTGTGCTTTCTTAGCCTTTAATTAACATAAGCTCTTCAAACCAAAGTGGCAGCATAATAATGCATTCATAATTTATAGTATAAATGGTGGCCCTAGGGAAAATGCTCTGCTATAATTCCCTTGTAGGTCTCTACTGATGTCACAGTGCTGATGAGAACACCAATCAACCAGAGGATGAATAGGGAGAAAGAAATCATTCAACATAATTTATATTTTTAAAATTTTACATTTTCTTGTTTTACTCTCCTGCCTATCTATAGCTCTTCAAAAGTGAATTTTTTTTCCTAACTATTCTGTATATGTGTATATAATTTCTTTATGTGAGAAATAGTGGTATACTTCCCCATCAGGTAAACCTGTAGGTGAAATTGAAGAGAGTATAAGACTATAGCTTTTAATGAGGAAGGACGTAAAGAAGAATGGGGTTGATTACAGGGAAGTAGACAATGACAAGTTCTTCAGAGTACAACTCACTTTAATTTTCTTCTTTGCCATCAACATCTTGGTTCAGCTCAGTTCATGCTCAATGATCTGCATTTGTGTAAGGAGATAATTTCAATAAAAACAGAGAATCCCTGAATCATGTATATGTATCTTTGGAAATATTTATGAAACTTGGACAGGGGGTAGATTCACATTCTTGATTATTTCTTTATTTAGCTAAAAGTGGATTGAGGTGGCCCAAAAGAATTTGATGTGGAAAGGGAAAGTCCTGGAATTATCAATTCAGGTCAGGAACATGTGGCTTGGCCTCAGGTCAGTCTGCTTGTTCCTCTAACTAAAAATCTAGTGTGTGCTTGTTCTTTATTATTTTGCTGATTTAACCTAACCTGAGACCAAATACAGGATTAAAGGTCAAGAACTCATGGGTCATCTTTAAATAGCAGAGAAAATGTTAGTCTGTACATCCCAATTTAAATATTTCACACACAATGTACATACATTTTTTTAAAGAAACAAAAACTCAAAAATCTTATTTTGGACTCCAACAGGCAAGCATCTTCAATAAAAGAGTGGAACTTGACTGGACTATTACTAATCTATATAAAACTATTTTACAGCATTTTATTACAAGCTATTATGAAATAGTTTATCTGGTCAGGAAGTTGGGTTTTAGTTTTCTCTGATTCAGTTTAAGAGAATGTTTGAAAATTCACAAATTAAAGAGATTTTTTTCAATATTCATTAGCTATTTCCATTTCTCTGCTTCAGTTTAAGAGAATGTTCGAAAATTCACAAATTAAAGATTTTTTTCAATATTCATTAGCTATTTCCAGGAAGTAAAAAGTTTATTGAGGTCAGCAAGTGATGTGGTGGGTAAGGCACTGGACCCCACGTGGCTGTTTCTGTAGTCGAGTAGAATCAGTCTTGGCAGCTTAACAAACATGCCAGGTATGTGTGGATGTATGCATACAATTTTGCCAGAAAGGAGAAACAGAGAGAGCTCTCATTTCCTGGCAACAAACAAACAGACAAAAACAAACAAACAAACAAAACCAAAACCACAAATTATGCAACCTTATCATTTTTTCTCTTACTCATTAATCTTGCATCCTCTTCTATGATCTGTAAGACTAACCACTTCTTTTTTTATCACTTTATTCATTGTGCTTTGAGTGTTTACTTAAGTTCAATGCACTCAAAAATAATATAAGCCTAAGTGTGCTCGTCATGTCCACCTACCTTTCACACATAAATTACATTTTATTACAATTTAAGCACTATTTTTAATCACAGAAGTTTTGCTGTCTTTAGAATTACATCTAATTTTTACTGGTCCCTTACTATATTTGGCTTAAACTTATCTTTTATCCCCCTTGACTTCATTTAATTTGTGTGGGTCAAAGAGAAGCATGAGAAGATGTGAGTTTATATATCCAGCTTCTTCAATATTTTAAGTAAAACTAGCTAATAGCTTCAATATATCTATTTCAGTTATTAGGGCAACCAATATTACCATAACCAGAAATAATTTAGAAACCTGTGCCTCTGGTAGAGAGAATAAAAACTATTTTCATCATAGCAATAAGACACGAGTGTGAAATACTCATGTGCTTAAGAGGGAATTCTATTATCATATAGAATATGAGAAATAATTGGCAGAAATCGGAACTAAATTAACTAATCTAATCTTTCCCCTTGTCTGGAAAAGTATTAGATAGAGTCTTAAAGGATTTTATTTTATTGTTCTTTTCTTTATTATACATTGTACACATTGTGCTTGTTTTTACAAGTTGAAGGTTTTAAGCAACCTGCTTGGAGTGTCTATCAGCACCACTTTTCTGATAGCATGTAGTAATTTCATGTTTCTGTGTCACATTTTGGAATTTCATGCAACATTTAAGACCCTTTCATCGCTGTTATATCTATTATGATGATCTATGGTCAGTGATATTTGATATCAATATTGTAGTTATTTGGGGCTCCACAAACTATACCCATATAAGATGGCAAACTTAGTTGATAGATGTTGTTATGATCTGACTCCCCTTCAACTCCCATCTTCCTTCCTCTGTTTGGGTCTCCCTATTCTCTTACACACAACAATATTGTAATTAGTCCTACTCCCTGAATATTCCTTTGTAAAGAAGAGTCACAAGTCCCATTTTAAATCAAAACCTAGAGATGATTAAGCTCAGTGAGAAAGATGTATTGAAAGCATAGAGCTGCTGAAATCTAGGCTTCTTGTGTCAAATAGTTAGCCAAGTTCTGAATGTAAATAAAAGGGTCTTTTTGTTTTCTTTTTGAGATTTTTTGCTATGAGGCCAGAGCGAAAGAAAGCTACAAATCATACACACACATACCCTGCCCAGGGGTGGGTGATCACTCTGTGCCGCAATCCCTTCTCCATTCTCCTTTTAGGATTTTGGGTACACACACCTGGCATGAGTTGGAAGCCACCAGGTCCAGGACACGAACTGTGGTCAACTATGTGGGAGTCTAGCGACGTAACCATTTTAACATCTGGTGGTCCCATAAAAGGAAGGGTTATGAAAGAAATTAAAAGTGCTTAGTACAGTTAACACTGCCAATAAGGAAAAGAACAGCCTTATTGTTGATGTGGTAGAAGTCTGAGTGGTCTGGATAGATCAAACCAGCTAGAACATTCCATTAAGCTAAAACTTAATATAGAGAAAGTTCCTAATTCTGTTTAATTCTATAAAGGCTGAGAGACGTGAAGAAGTAACAGAAGAGTCTGAGACTAGCAGAGACCACTTTATGGGGTTTAAGGAAAGAGCATCTATTAAACCTAAGTGCAAGGCTAAAGATCAAATGCTGATATAGAAGCTGCAGCAAGTTATCCAGAAGGTCCAGCTAAGATCATAGAAGAAGGTGGACACGCCAGATCAGATACATATTTTTTTTTTGAGAGGTTTTTGCTATAGGGCGCGTGCGCTCGCCAGACAGACAGAGAGAGACAGAGAGATAGAAAGCAGGAAATCACCCCCCAGGGGGGATGGCCACGCCGCAATCCCTTCTCCTCCATTCTCCTCTCGGGATCTTGGGCACGTACGCACACGCGCCCGGCGTGAGTTTAAGCCACCGGGTCCGGGACTCGAACCGCGGTCGACTACGTGGGAGTCCAGCGACATAGCCATTACGCTAGCTGCTGGTCCCCAGATCAGATATTTTTATGTAGGCAATACAGTTTTTTATCTTGTAAGAAGGTACAATCTATTAGTTTCACAGCTAGAGAGAAGTCAATGTCTGGCTTCAAAACTTCAAAGGACATGGTGGACTCCTTTGTTAGGGGCTACTTAAAGTGATTAATTACATTGAAGCTAATGTTCATTTACCATTGTAAAAATCCTAGCGCCCTTAAGAATTATGCTAAATCTACTCTGCCTGTGCTCAATAAATGAACCAACACAGCCGACATGACAGCACATCTGTTCAGCGTGGTTTACTGAATATTTAAGCCCATTGTTGTGATTTCATTGTATTATTTTAAGAAATTGTCTACCAGACCACAAGCTGGTACTGCTGCAAGTTGCTGAAATCATATTAGAGACCCAGGTTTGAATCCCTGGTCAACCTGAACACAGTGGATTTGGTTCTAGGTACTTGTGGCCCTGCTGGCTAGGAGGCTGCTGGAAAATTGGATTGTGGCAAGACCCTGTCAAGGGGATCTGTTTTATTCTATTTTCCCCTCTCTTCCTTATAAAAAAAAAAAGAAAAAAAAGAGAATTACCACAGCCACCCCTTCAACATCACCCATCACCAGGCTGAGCAGTCAGCAGCTACCAACCTTGAGGCAAAACCCTCCACCAGCAAAAAAAAAATGAGTATCATTTTCTGAAGACACAGATACTCATTGGCATTTTTAGCAATAAAGTATTTTAATTAAGATATGTACACTTTTAGACATAATACTATTGGATGCTTAATAGAACACATTAAAGTATAAACATGAGGGTTTTTTTTTTAATTTTAGAGAGAGTTTTTTGCTATATGGTAAGTATGCTTGCCAGAGAGACAGAAAGAAAGCAGTTACTCAACCACAGGGGGGGATGGTCACGCTGCAATTCCTTCTCCTCTATTCTCTTCTCAGGATCTTGAGTACTCACAGACACAAGCCCGACGTGAGTTTTAAGCAGCCGGGTCCGAGATTCAAACCATGGCCAACTACATGGGAGTCCAGTGTAACCATTACACCATCTGCTTATCCCAGTGTAAATATAATTTTTACATACACTGGAAACCAAAATATTTGTGTGACTTGTTTTACTATGCTCTTCACTGTATTGTTGTGGTCTGGAATGGAATCTGTGATATCTTTGAGAAATGCCTCTCTGAACTTTTGTGTTAACAAATTGAAAGAATTAACTTCCTTTCATCCAGATAAATATTATGTCTCCATCCCATGTTAAATGGGGAAAACTAATATTTTTCACATAAGCTTGCCATATTTTCCTTCAGATGAAATAGTTCTGTGAACACATAAGGTACTCTAAATATTTCGGGACAAAGGAATGAAGAATTATTGGAGTGTTAGAGGCCTATGGATTTTTTAAAATGTCATTGACTATTAGCTTGAAAATAATACAGGGTAACAGACAACTTAAATTCATAATCCAATTCAAGAATAAAATTTTATTTATATTCTATATTTATACTTTTTGTATATATCCACATTTATGTTTATGTTTTATTTAGCATAGCTATTAAAATATTTTATGTACTATATATAAACACAGACACAGATCTTAATTTACGTACTCCTGTCGTCCTTTGCTACCAATGGGAACATGTTCTTGTGTTTGATAATTAGTCTAATTAGTTAATAATAGAAAATGCACAACTTGAGAATAATGTAAATTTTTTGGAAAGTCAAATTAAATATTTGCTTCTTCTCTCCTCCTTAAACCAAACGAATCTATGTCTAAGACAATGTATACGGTTGTCATAAAATTGGTAAAAGCTTGTTTTCAATTCAAAAAGAACATAAATGTAAACCTCGAAAGGTATTAGAGAAAAAAAATGAGAGTAGTAACTGAGACTTTAGAATTTAATAAAGTTTCTATTGGAGTAAAACATCACTGAAATGGGTTTCAAGAGAAAAAAAAACACACGTGGAGTAAATGCTTAGGTAGATGACTTGAATGACAAGAAATATTATTGAGATTTAACATAGACTCCTAGACAGAATTTATTTATTTGTTCTTTGGAAACTCTTAATCCACCTAGTTTTCTCATAACTACTATTTCTTGTTACCTTACTGCATGGAGTTCAGAATGTGGTGGATTTCAGGTCTTACAAAGGAAAACAAAATGGCTCAATTAGACTCTCCAGAGAGGCTTCATTTGTCATTTTGAATTACTTGGTCATTGGCTATTAAGGAGGAAAAGGGGAGAGGAGGAAGGATCATGCTCTGTGAGCAGGTCAGATTAAACTAGAGGGATGGGTTCCTGATGTCATACATACTGCAGAAAAAAGGAAAAAGGGAAAAAGGAGTTTTGATAGCTGATAACTTAATTATCTGCCACTATCAGTTTGGAAGGGCTTTTAAACATGTCCAAAATGTCTACCAAATTTTCAGCAG
>NW_006160173.1:2005763-2009257 GCF_000334495.1 Tupaia belangeri chinensis
GAGTGACAGCAGATTTTTAAGTCAGGATAAAAATGCAGCAGTCTTTCTAGAATAAAACTCTGACAGACTATGATGAATTACCTTATTATAGTTGCTCGCATGACAAATGTACTTGATCAGTGTTTCTTCCTGGGAATAGTTGAGCTTATCCAGAGGCAAAAGTTGAAAGGAAATGAGGGCTAACTAGTAATCCTAAGTGTAATACATCAGCATTTGTATAAAAGTATTCAAGAAAACCTTATCAATTACTGTTTGTGTCAACAGAAAGTACTTTTCCCATTCCCTCATGATATAACCTTTTTTTGAAGATTTATTTAAGTGACTTTTAAAAAAGGGAATATAGATCACAGGGGAAGGGTTTTGTTTTCTATTACAATTCCCATAAGTTATCCAGCTTTAAAAAAAAAAAAAATCTTCAGAGAGTGGTCAGCAATGGTGTGGTGGTTAAGGCACTGGACTCCCACATGGTCAACTGCAGTTCAAATACCAGACCTCGTGGCTGGCTTTGGCTTTCTCACTCTCTCTCTCTCTCTCATTCTCCCTCTCTTTCTCTGTGTGTCTGTTTGACAGTGCCATTGTCCTATAGCAAATTGAAAAATAATAAGAAGAAATAAAATTAAATAAATAATTCTTTCAGTAAAATCTTCAAATATATTCTGCCCAAGTTTTGGCTGATATGGTAGACACAGATATTTAACCATTCTCTAAATAATTAAACTCTAGAAACAGCTTCACTTATTCAAATATTTTTACCAGAATAAAATGATGATTGGGAAAACTAATAGAATTGAGAAAACAGTATATTGCTAAAAATATTTAAATCACTGAGTAATAAATTTATTAATAAGTTTATTTAAAAGAATAATCATTTGATTTTGAGATTTGCATACCCTTGCTTCTGTTGTAAAATATGTTCAGGAAAGCAAAGGTCCTGCCAAAATTGTTGTACTGATTTCAATGACACTATGTAAGGACACATTGTAAATAAGTCTCCTGGGTTTCACAATTTTAAATAAAGCACTATGTAAAGGGAATGTTTTTGTTATTACTTATAAGTTGATGATGAATATATTCATGTTTCACATTTCATGAGAATGTAATACAAACTAGATTATTATAGCATCATTTTTTTTCTACTTTCTTAAAGAAATTGAATTTCCTGAGAAGTTTGAGTAGTTTTACCTTATTGTTGGGCAATACATTCATAGCTGAACACAAAATTGTGCATTTCCAACGTCATCATGTATATTTCTTCTCACACCTATTTAGGAAATTGGAGTTAATCAGGTCAAATGATAAATATGTGAGTAGATACTTAATGGCCTACTTCTTTTGCCTTCAAAATGTGTGATGTGTCCAGATGGTGTATGGTGTACTGGGATCTAACTGTGAAGCTGTCAGTACCACTTGGTCAATACACGTGCTCCCTGAAGATTAGTATTTGAAATATCGTGTGCAGAAATGACACAATGGATGGCTATTCTGCTGTCTACAAACAGTCTTTCTTGTCTCACTAATTTTCCTAGAGTACAGTGAGCTCTTGCAGAAAGGAGGGCATGCAAATAAGGGCTGTCCTCTAATTTTCAAACTGCAAATTGCAACCCATTAGTGTATCCGGTTAACAGTTTAAATATTAATTATCACCATTAAAAAAATCAGAGAGTAGAAAAAGTAACGATCTAAGAATGACCATTTTTAATGCAATCTGTGTTTCAGTTAAACACATCCGTTCAAACATTCATATGTATGACTGTGCTCACAGGGTCACATCACCCACATCACATCTTTACTTTGAACAGCAGAGGCCATAAACCCCTAGTGCAGCGTCTTGAAGGAAATCAATGATTAATGCAGTACCAGCAAGTAAACTGAACCAGCATTTGAGAATTTTGAACAAATTCTTCTCTCCATGCTCATTAGAACCACCGGAGAAGTTTTGGAAATTACAAAAGGACGGTTTCTAATCAGACCAAGTTAGACTATGAAGCCAAATTGGGCCAGCCAGTCAGGTGGTGTGATGGTTCATGTGGCTGGATCCCACATAGCTGACTGTATAGTTCAATTCCCAGACCTGATGGGTGTGTCTATGTGTGTGCCCAGCGTACCGAGAAGACAATGGAGGAGAAGGGAGTGCATCGTGGTCGTCTCCCCTAGAGGGGGCTTCCTGACTTTCTCTCTTTTTTCTCTCTAGTGAGACAAAGCACTTTCTCTCTTTCTCTCTCTCTTCACCTCTGGTTATTACTACCCTATGACAAAACAACAGCAACACAACAACAAAAAAGAGAGAATATGTAGCCAAGTTATAGAATCTTTGCCATAGGGCAGCAATCAGTGTGATTTTATTTTTTTAATTTTCTCTTTTCTATTGTGACTTCAGAGAGCTTTGATCATGAAATTTAAGAATATTTCGACATTAACAAAAACAAATTAAAGTTGCATCATCTAGTGTAAAAATTGACTAAGTGTTTTGAATTTTATGCATATATATATATATATATATATATATTCCATTATGTTCTTATATAAATTTTATTTGTGTGCCAATTAGATGATTATCTAGAGATAAGTACTACAATTAATTTTGGTGAGTAGTACAATTAATTGATTGACTATAAGTACTGGATATGTTAAGGATGTAGTAACTGATTTTTCATCCTCTTTCAACTATTAATAGTTTATTTTAGCAATAATTAAATAGTCATTAAAGGTCTTTGGTATATTTGTGCTTCTTTTTTGGAGGGGTTTGTTTCTGTGTTTGTTTGGTGTCTTAAATTTATCATTTTATCCTCTTAAATCTGTCCCCCTAAGGTCAATTTTTCTCTTACCTCACATATCCACAATGTTTATATTCTTCTCTTCCTCTCAACTACTGTCCAATCTGCTTCATTTTTGTTCTTGATGTTGTTGTCACTTGAAGGGAATGGCGATCAAACTTTTAATTGTAGCATATATAAAACTGGCGGCTTCAGTGCAGAAGTATGCCCAGGAAAAACATTCCATCACCACTGCATTCGTTCCTTGCCATTCCTACTTGACAGCCGTTGTTTTAAACAGCTGGGATCTGAAGTTCGGAGGGGCAGCATAATGTAGTTGGCCAAGGAGACTTCAACTCCAGTGTTCGTTTTATACTATCTGTATAGTTCTGCTTAATTTAGCTGCTCTTTAGTTTGTACCTCTCAAAGCTGGCGGAAAGTCAAATTCAGAGAAGATCTAAGTGATATAAACAAGTTTGACCAGCCCCAGTGATGTGAATAAGTTTGATGTCTATTTAGAATGTGTGACTAGGACCAGCATACGCGACACTAACCTTCCAGCCTCAGTCCTGGTCATTTTCAGGAGCAAGTGGTCAAAATGCGGCACCACATATCAAAAGATGAAGTGAACAAAATATAAATTTAAAAATAAATTATTTCAAATCTTGTATTTAATTTAGCCAATTCTTCTGTTATTTAATCTGCAGTATGCTTTGGCTTTGTATTTGGGGCTTTAATTTT